>NW_028133030.1:0-239404 GCF_964374135.1 Grampus griseus
TGTGAGGGCGCGGGTTAGTGTTAGCGTACGGTTTAGGGTTAGGGGACGGGTGAGGGTCAGGCTTCGGGGAAGGGTTAGGGTTAGGGTTCGGGCTAGGGTTAGGGTTAGGGGACGGGGACGGTTTAGGGTCCAGGGGAGGGTACGACAACGCTTTAGGGGGATCGTACATGTGAGGGCGCGGGTTAGTGTTAGCGTACGGGTTCGGATTAGGGGACGGGTGAGGTTCAGGCTTCGGGGAAGGGTTAGGGTTATGGTTCGGGCTAGGGTTAGGGTTAGGGGACGGGGACGGTTTAGGGTCCAGGGGAGGGTACGACAACGCTTTAGGGGGAGCGTACGTGTGAGGGCGCGGGTTATTGTTAGCGTACGGGTTAGGATTAGGGGACGGGTGAGGGTCAGGCTTCGGGGAAGGGTTAGGGTTAGGGTTCGGGCTAGGGTTAGGGTTATGGTACGGGGACGGTTTAGGGTCCAGGGGAGGGTACGAGAACGCTTTAGGGGGAGCGTACGTGTGAGGGCGCAGGTTAGTGTAAGCGTACGGGTTAGGATTAGGGGACGGGTGAGGGTCAGGCTTCGGGGAAGGGTTAGGGTTAGCGTTCGGGCTAGGGTTAGTGTTAGGGGACGGAGACGGTTTAGGGTCCAAGGGAGGGTACGACAACGCTTTAGGGGGAGCGTACGTGTGAGGGCGCGGGTTTGTGTTGGCGTACGGGTTAGTATAAGGGGACGGGTGAGGGTCAGGCTTCGTGAAGGGTTAGGTTTAGGGTTCGGGCTAGGGTTAGGTTTAGGGGACGGGGACGGTTTAGGGTCCAGGGGAGGGTACGACAACGCTTTAGGGGGAGCGTACGTGTGAGGGCGCGGGTTAGTGTTAGCGTACGGGTTAGGATTAGGGGACGTGTGAGGGTCAGGCTTCGGGGAAGGGTTAGGTTTAGGGTTCGGGCTAGGGTTAGGGTTAGGGGACGGGGACGGTTTAGGGTCAAGGGGAGGGTACGACAACGCTTTAGGGGGAGCGTACGTGTGAGGGCGCGGGTTAGTGTTAGCGTACGGGTTAGGATTAAGTGACGGGTGAGGGTCAGGCTTCGGGGAAGGGTTAGGGTTAGGGTTCGGGCTAGGGTTAGGGTTAGGGGACGGGGACGGTTTAGGGTCCAGGGGAGGGTACGACAACGCTTTAGGGGGAGCGTACGTGTGAGGGCGCGGGTTAGTGTTAGCGTACGGGTTAGGATTAAGGGACGGGTGAGGGTCAGGCTTCGGGGAAGGGTTAGGGTTAGGGTTCAGGCTAGGGTTAGGGTTAGGGGACGGGTTAGGGTTAGGGTTAGGGTTAGGGTTAGGGTTAGGGTTAGGGTTAGGGTACGGGGATGGTTTAGGGTCCAGGGGAGGGTACGACAATGATTTAGGGGTAGCGTACGTGTGAGGGCGTGGGTTAGTGTTAGCGTACGGGTTAGGGTTAGGGGACGGTTGAGGGTCAGGCTTCGGGGAAGGGTTAGGGTTACAGTTCGGGCTAGGGTTAGGGTTAGGGGACGGGGACGGTTTAGGGTACAGGGGAGGGTACGACAACGCTTTAGGGGGAGCGTACGTGTGAGGGCGCGGGTTAGTGTTAGCGTACGGGTTAGGATTAGGGGACGGGTGAGGGTCAGGCTTCGGGGAAGGGTTAGGGTTAGGGTTCGGGCTAGGGTTAGGGTTAGGGGTCGGGGACGGTTTAGGGTCCAGGGGAGGGTACGACAACACTTTAGGGGGAGCGTACGTGTGAGGGCGCGGGTTAGTGTTAGCGTACAGGTTAGGTTTAGCGGACGGGTGAGGGTCAAGCTTCGGGGAAGGGTTAAGGTTAGCGTTCGGGCTAGGGTTAGGGTTAGGGGACGAGGACGGTTTAGGGTCCAGGGGAGGGTATGACAACGCTTTAGGGGGAGCGTACGTGTGAGGACGCGGGTTAGTGTTAGCGTACGGGTTAGGATTAGGGGACGGGTGAGGGTCAGGCTTCGGGGAAGTGTTAGGGTTAGGGTTCGGGCTAGGGTTAGGGTTAGGGGACGGGGACTGTTTAGGGTCCAGGGGAGGTTACGACAACGCTAAAGGGGGAGCGTACGCGTGAGGGCGCGGGTTAGTGTTAGCGTACGGGTTAGGATTAGGGGACGGGTGAGGGTCAGGCTTCGGGGAAGGGTTAGGGTTAGGGTTCGGGCTAGGGTTAGGGTTAGGGGACGGGAACGGTTTAGGGTCCAGGGGAGGGTACGACAACGCTTTAGGGGGAGCGTACGTGTGAGGGCGCAGGTTAGTGTTAGCGTACGGGTTAGGATTATGGGACGGGTGAGGGTCAGGCTTCGGGGAAGGGTTAGGGTTAGGGTTCGGGCTAGGGTTAGGGTTAGGGGACGGGGACGGTTTAGGGTCCAGGGGAGGGTACGACAACGCTTTAGGGGGAGCGTACGTGTGAGGGCACGGGTTAGTGTTAGCGTACGGGTTAGGATTAGAGGACTGGTGAGGGTCAGGCTTCGGGGAAGGGTTAGGTTAAGGGTTCGGGCTAGTGTTAGGGTTAGGGGACGGGGACGGTTTAGGGTCCAGGGGAGGGTATGACAACGCTTTAGGGGGAGCGGACGTGTGAAGGCGCGGGTTAGTGTTAGCGTACGGTTTAGGGTTAGGAGACGGGTGAGGGTCAGGCTTCGGGGAAGGGTTAGGGTTAGGGTTCGGGCTAGGGTTAGGGTTAGGGGACGGGGACGGTTTAGGGTCCAGGGGAGGGTACGACAACGCTTTAGGGGGAGCGTACATGTGAGGGCGCGGGTTAGTGTTAGCGTACGGGTTCGGATTAGGGGACGGGTGAGGGTCAGGCTTCGGGGAAGGGTTAGGGTTAGGGTTCGGGCTAGGGTTAGGGTTAGGGGACGGGGACGGTTTAGGGTCCAGGGGAGGGTACGACAACGCTTTAGGGGGAGCGTACGTGTGAGGGCGCGGGTTAGTGTTAGCGTACGGGTTAGGATTAGGGGATGGGTGAGGGTCAGTCTTCGGGGAAGGGTTAGGGATAGGGTTCGGGCTAGGGTTAGGGTTAGGGGACGGGGACGGTTTAGGGTCCAGGGGAGGGTACGACAACGCTTAAGGGGGAGCCTACCTGAGAGGGCGCGGGTTAGTGTTAGCGTTCGGGTTAGGATTAAGGGACGGGTGAGGGTCAGGCTTCGGGGAAGGTTTAGGGTTAGGGTTCGGGCTAGGGTTAGGGTTAGGGGACGGGGACGGTTTAGGGTCCAGGGGAGGGTACGACAACGCTTTAGGGGGAGCGTACGTGTGAGGGCGCGGGTTAGTGTTAGCGTACGGGTTAGGATTAGAGGACGGGTGAGGGTCAGGCTTCGGGGAAGGGTTAGGTTAAGGGTTCGGGCTAGGGTTAGGGTTAGGGGACGGGGACGGTTTAGGGTCCAGGGGAGGGTACGACAACGCTTTAGGGGGAGTGTACGTGTGAGGGCGCGGGTTAGTGTTAGCGTACGGTTTAGGGTTAGGGGACGGGTGAGTGTCAGGCTTCGGGGAAGGGTTAGGGTTAGGGTTCGGGCTAGGGTTAGGGTTAGGGGACGGGGACGGTTTAGGGTCCAGGGGAGGGTACGACAACGCTTTAGGGGGAGCGTACGTGTGAGGGCACGGGTTAGTGTTAGCGTACGGGTTAGGATTAGAGGACTGGTGAGGGTCAGGCTTCGGGGAAGGGTTAGGTTAAGGGTTCGGGCTAGTGTTAGGGTTAGGGGACGGGGACGGTTTAGGGTCCAGGGGAGGGTATGACAACGCTTTAGGGGGAGCGGACGTGTGAAGGCGCGGGTTAGTGTTAGCGTACGGTTTAGGGTTAGGAGACGGGTGAGGGTCAGGCTTCGGGGAAGGGTTAGGGTTAGGGTTCGGGCTAGGGTTAGGGTTAGGGGACGGGGACGGTTTAGGGTCCAGGGGAGGGTACGACAACGCTTTAGGGGGAGCGTACATGTGAGGGCGCGGGTTAGTGTTAGCGTACGGGTTCGGATTAGGGGACGGGTGAGGGTCAGGCTTCGGGGAAGGGTTAGGGTTAGGGTTCGGGCTAGGGTTAGGGTTAGGGGACGGGGACGGTTTAGGGTCCAGGGGAGGGTACGACAACGCTTTAGGGGGAGCGTACGTGTGAGGGCGCGGGTTAGTGTTAGCGTACGGGTTAGGATTAGGGGATGGGTGAGGGTCAGTCTTCGGGGAAGGGTTAGGGATAGGGTTCGGGCTAGGGTTAGGGTTAGGGGACGGGGACGGTTTAGGGTCCAGGGGAGGGTACGACAACGCTTAAGGGGGAGCCTACCTGAGAGGGCGCGGGTTAGTGTTAGCGTTCGGGTTAGGATTAAGGGACGGGTGAGGGTCAGGCTTCGGGGAAGGTTTAGGGTTAGGGTTCGGGCTAGGGTTAGGGTTAGGGGACGGGGACGGTTTAGGGTCCAGGGGAGGGTACGACAACGCTTTAGGGGGAGCGTACGTGTGAGGGCGCGGGTTAGTGTTAGCGTACGGGTTAGGATTAGAGGACGGGTGAGGGTCAGGCTTCGGGGAAGGGTTAGGTTAAGGGTTCGGGCTAGGGTTAGGGTTAGGGGACGGGGACGGTTTAGGGTCCAAGGGAGGGTACGACAACGCTTTAGGGGGAGCGTACGTGTGAGGGCGCGGGTTTGTGTTGGCGTACGGGTTAGTATAAGGGGACGGGTGAGGGTCAGGCTTCGTGAAGGGTTAGGTTTAGGGTTCGGGCTAGGGTTAGGTTTAGGGGACGGGGACGGTTTAGGGTCCAGGGGAGGGTACGACAACGCTTTAGGGGGAGCGTACGTGTGAGGGCGCGGGTTAGTGTTAGCGTACGGGTTAGGATTAGGGGACGTGTGAGGGTCAGGCTTCGGGGAAGGGTTAGGTTTAGGGTTCGGGCTAGGGTTAGGGTTAGGGGACGGGGACGGTTTAGGGTCAAGGGGAGTGTACGACAACGCTTTAGGGGGAGCGTACGTGTGAGGGCGCGGGTTAGTGTTAGCGTACGGGTTAGGATTAAGTGACGGGTGAGGGTCAGGCTTCGGGGAAGGGTTAGGGTTAGGGTTCGGGCTAGGGTTAGGGTTAGGGGACGGGGACGGTTTAGGGTCCAGGGGAGGGTACGACAACGCTTTAGGGGGAGCGTACGTGTGAGGGCGCGGGTTAGTGTTAGCGTACGGGTTAGGATTAAGGGACGGGTGAGGGTCAGGCTTCGGGGAAGGGTTAGGGTTAGGGTTCAGGCTAGGGTTAGGGTTAGGGGACGGGGACGGCTTAGGGTCCAGGGGAGGGTACGACAACGCTTTAGGGGGAGCGTACGTGTGAGGGCGCGGGTTAGTGTTAGCGTAAGGGTTAGGATTAGAGGACGGGTGAGGGTCAGGCTTCGTGGAAGGGTTAGGTTAAGGGTTCGGGCTAGGGTTAGGGTTAGGGGACGGGGACGGTTTAGGGTCCAGGGGAGGGTACGACAACGCTTTAGGGGGAGCGTACGTGTGAGGGCGCGGGTTAGTGTTAGCGTACGGTTTAGGGTTAGCGGATGGGTGAGGGTCAGGCTTCGGGGAAGGGTTAGGGTTAGGGTTCGGGCTAGGGTTAGGGTTAGGGGACGGGGACGGTTTAGGGTCCAGGGGAGGGTACGACAACGCTTTAGGGGGAGCGTACGTGTGAGGGCGCGGGTTAGTGTTAGCGTACGGTTTAGGGTTAGGGGACGGGTGAGGGTCAGGCTTCGGGGAAGGGTTAGGGTTAGGGTTCGGGCTAGGGTTAGGGTTAGGGGACGGGGACGGTTTAGGGTCCAGGGGAGGGTACGACAACCCTTTAGGGGGAGCGTACATGTGAGGGCGCGGGTTAGTGTTAGCGTACGGGTTCGGATTAGGGGACAGGTGAGGGTCAGGCTTCGGGGAAGGGTTAGGGTTAGGGTTCGGGCTAGGGTTAGGGTTAGGGGACGGGGACGGTTTAGGGTCCAGGGGAGGGTACGACAACGCTTTAGGGGGAGCGTACGTGTGAGGGCGCGTTAGTGTTAGCGTACGGGTTAGGATTAGGGGACGGGTGAGGGTCAGGCTTCGGGGAAGGTTTAGGGTTAGTGTTCGGGCTAGGGTTAGGGTTATGGGATGGGGATGGCTTAGGGTCCAGGGGAGGGTACGACAACGCTTTAGGGGGAGCGTACGTGTGAGGGCGCAGGTTAGTGTAAGCGTACGGGTTAGGATTAGGGGACGGGTGAGGGTCAGGCTTCGGGGAAGTGTTAGGGTTAGCGTTCGGGCTAGGGTTAGGGTTAGGGGACGGGGACGGTTTAGGGTCCAAGGGAGGGTACGACAACGCTTTAGGGGGAGCGTACGTGTGAGGGCGCGGGTTTGTGTTGGCGTACGGGTTAGTATAAGGGGACAGGTGAGGGTCAGGCTTCAGGAAGGGTTAGGTTTAGGGTTCGGGCTAGGGTTAGGGTTAGGGGACGGGGACGGTTTAGGGTCCAGGGGAGGGTACGACAACGCTTTATGGGGAGCGTACGTGTGAGGGCGCGGGTTAGTGTTAGCGTACGGGTTAGGATTAGGGGACGTGTGAGGGTCAGGCTTCGGAGAAGGTTTAGGTTTAGGGTTTGGGCTAGGGTTAGGGTTAGGGGACGGGGACGGTTTAGGGTCCAGGGGAGGGTACGACAACGCTTTAGGGGGAGCGTACGTGTGAGGGCGCGGGTTAGTGTTAGCGTACGGGTTAGGATTAGGGGACGGGTGAGGGTCAGGCTTCGGGGAAGTGTTAGGGTTAGGGTTCGGGCTACGGTTAGGGTTAGGGGACGGGGACGGTTTATGGTCCAGGGGAGGGTACGACAACGCTTTAGGGGGAGCGTACGTGTGAGGGCGCGGGTTAGTGTTAGCGTACGGGTTAGAATTAGGGGACGGGTGAGGGTCAGGCTTCGGGGAAGGGTTAGGGTTAGGGTTCGGACTAGGGTTAGGGTTAGGGGACGGGGACGGTTTAGGGTCCAGGGGAGGGTACTACAACACTTAAGGGGGAGCGTACGCATGAGGGCGCGGGTTAGTGTTAGCGTACGGGTTAGGATTAGGGGACGGGTGAGGGTCAGGCTTCGGGGAAGGGTTAGGGTTAGGGTTCGGGCTAGGGTTAGGGTTAGCGGACGGGGACGGTTTAGGGTCCAGGGGAGGGTACGACAACGCTTTAGGGGGAGCGTACGTGTGAGGGCGCGGGTTAGTGTTAGCGTACGGGTTAGGATTAGGGGACGGGTGAGGGTCAGGCTTCGGGGAAGGGTTAGGGTTAGGGTTCGGGCTAGGGTTACGGTTAGGTGACGGGGACGGTTTAGGGTCCAGGGGAGGGTACGACAACGCTTTACGGGGAGCGTACGTGTGAGGGCGCGGGTTAGTGTAAGCGTACAGGTTAGGATTAGAGGACGGGTGAGGGTCAGGCTTCGGGGAAGGGTTAGGGTTAGCGTTCGGGCTAGGGTTAGGATTTGGGGACGGGGACGGTTTAGGGTCCAAGAGAGGGTACGACAACGCTTTAGGGGGAGCGTACGTGTGAGGGTTAGGGTTAGTGTTAGCGTATTGGTTAGGATTAGGGGACGGATGAGGGTCAGGCTTCGGGGAAGGGTTAGGTTTAGGGTTCGGGCTAGGGTTAGGGTTAGGGGACGGGGACGGTTTAGGGTCCAGGGGAGGGTACAACAACGCTTTACGGGGAGCGTACGTGTGAGGGCGCGGGTTAGAGTTAGCGTACGGTTTAGGGTTAGGGGAAGGGTCAGGGTCAGGCTTCGGGGAAGGGTTAGGGTTAGGGTTCGGGCTAGGGTTAGTGTTAGGGGACGGGGACGGTTTAGGGTCCAGTGGAGGGTACGACAACGCTTTAGGGGGAGCGTACGTGTGAGGGCGCGGGTTAGTGTTAGCGTACGGGTTAGGATTAGAGGACGGGTGAGGGTCAGGCTTCGGGGAAGGTTTAGGTTAAGGGTTCGGGCTAGTGTTAGGGTTAGGGGACGGGGACGGTTTAGGGTCCAGGGGAGGGTACGATAACGCTTTAGGGGGAGCGTACGTGTGAAGGCGCGGGTTAGTGTTAGCGTACGGTTTAGGGTTAGGGGACGGGTGAGGGTCAGGCTTCGGGGAAGGGTTAGGGTTAGGGTTCGGGCTAGGGTTAGGGTTAGGGGACGGGGACGGTTTAGGGTCCAGGGGAGGGTACGACAACGCTTTAGGGGGAGCGTACGCGTGAGGGCGCGGGTTAGTGTTAGCGTACGGGGTAGGATTAGGGGACGGGTGAGGGTCAGGCTTCGGGGAAGGGTTAGGGTTAGGGTTCGGGCTAGGGTTAGGGTTAGGGGACGGAGATGGTTTAGGGTCCGGGGAGGGTACGACAACGGTTTAGGGGGAGTGTACGCGTGAGGGCGCGGGTTAGTGTTACTGTACGGGTTAGGATTAGGGGACGGGTGAGGGTCAGGCTTCAGGGAAGGGTTAGGGTTAGGGTTCGGGCTAGGGTTAGGGTTAGGGGACGGGGACGGTTTAGGGTCCAGGGGAGGGTACGACAACGCTTTAGGGGGAGCGTACGTGTGAGGGCGCGTTTTAGTGTTAGCGTACGGGTTAGGATAAGGGGATGGGTGAGTGTCAGGCTTCGGGGAAGGGTTAGGGTTAGGGTTCGGGCTAGGGTTAGGGTTAGGGGACGGGGACGGTTTAGGGTCCAGGGGAGGGTACGACAACGCTTTAGGGGGAGCCTACGTGTGAGGGCGCGGGTTAGTGTTAGCGTTTGGGTTAGGATTAAGGGACGGGTGAGGGTCAGGCTTCGGGGAAGGGTTAGGGTTAGGGTTCGGGCTAGGGTTAGGGTTAGGGGACGGGGACGGTTTAGGGTCCAGGGGAGGGTACGACAACGCTTTAGGGGGAGCGTACGTGTGAGGGCGCGGGTTAGTGTTAGCGTACGGTTTAGGGTTAGGGGACGGGTGAGGGTCAGGCTTCGGGGAAGGTTTAGGGTTAGGGTTCGGGCTAGGGTTAGGGTTAGGGGACGGGGACGGTTTAGGGTCCAGGGGAGGGTACGACAACGCTTTAGGGGGAGCGTACATGTGAGGGCGCGGGTTAGTGTTAGCGTACGGGTTCGGATTAGGGGACGGGTGAGGGTCAGGCTTCGGGGAAGGGTTAGGTTAAGGGTTCGGGCTAGGGTTAGGGTTAGGGGACGGGGACGGTTTAGGGTCCAGGGGAGGGTACGACAACGCTTTAGGTGGAGCGTACGTGTGAGGGCGCGGGTTAGTGTTAGCGTACGGTTTAGGGTTAGCGGATGGGTGAGGGTCAGGCTTCGGGGAAGGGTTAGGGTTAGGGTTCGGGCTAGGGTTAGGGTTAGGGGACGGGGACGATTTAGGGTCCAGGGGAGGGTACGAGAACGCTTTAGGGGGAGCGTACGTGTGAGGGCGCAGGTTAGTGTAAGCGTACGGGTTAGGATTAGGGGACGGGTGAGGGTCAGGCTTCGGGGAAGGGTTAGGGTTAGCGTTCGGGCTAGGGTTAGTGTTAGGGGACGGGGACGGTTTAGGGTCCAAGGGAGGGTACGACAACGCTTTAGGGGGAGCGTACGTGTGAGGGCGCGGGTTTGTGTTGGCGTACGGGTTAGTATAAGGGGACGGGTGAGGGTCAGGCTTCGGGAAGGGTTAGGTTTAGGGTTCGGGCTAGGGTTAGGGTTAGGGGACGGGGACGGTTTAGGGTCCAGGGGAGGGTACTACAACGCTTTAGGGGGAGCGTACGTGTGAGGGCGCGGGTTAGTGTTAGCGTACGGGTTAGGATTAGTGGACGTGTGAGGGTCAGGCTTCGGGGAAGGGTTAGGTTTAGGGTTCGGGCTAGGGTTAGGGTTAGGGGACGGGGACGGTTTAGGGTCCAGGGGAGGGTACGACAACGCTTTAGGGGGAGCGTACGTGTGAGGGCGCGGGTTAGTGTTAGCGTACGGGTTAGGATTAGGGGATGGGTGAGGGTCAGGCTTCGGGGAAGGGTTAGGCTTAGGGTTCGGGCTAGGGTTAGGGTTAGGGGATGGGGACGGTTTAGGGTCCAGGGGAGGGTACGACAATGCTTTAGGGGGAGCGTACGTGTGAGGGCGCGGGTTAGTGTTAGCGTACGTGTTAGGATTAGAGGACGGGTGAGGGTCAGGCTTCGGGGAAGGGTTAGGTTAAGGGTTCGGGCTAGGGTTAGGGTTAGGGGACGGGGACGGCTTAGGGTCCAGGGGAGGGTACGACAACGCTTCAGGGGGAGCGTACGTGTGAGGGCGCGGGTTAGTGTTAGCGTACGGGTTAGGATTAAGGGACGGGTGAGGGTCAGGCTTCGGGGAAGGGTTAGGGTTAGGGTTCGGGCTAGGGTTAGGGTTAGGGGACGGGGACGGTTTAGGGTCCAGGGGAGGGTACGACAACGCTTTAGGGCGAGCGTAGGTGTGAGGGCGCGGGTTAGTGTTAGCGTACGGGTTAGGATTAGAGGACGGGTGAGGGTCAGGCTTCGGGGAAGGGTTAGGTTAAGGGTTCGGGCTAGGGTTAGGGTTAGGGGACGGGGACGGTTTAGGGTCCAGGGGAGGGTACGACAACGCTTTAGGGGGAGCGTACGTGTGAGGGCGTGGGTTAGTGTTAGCGTACGGTTTAGGGTTAGCGGATGGGTGAGGGTCAGGCTTCGGGGAAGGGTTAGGGTTAGGGTTCGGGCTAGGGTTAGGGTTAGGGGACGGGGACGGTTTAGGGTCCAGGGGAGGGTACGACAACGCTTTAGGGGGAGCGTACGTGTGAGGGCGTGGGTTAGTGTTAGCGTACGGGTTAGGATTAAGGGACGGGTGAGGGTCAGGCTTCGGGGAAGTGTTAGGGTTAGGGTTCGGGCTAGGGTTAGGGTTAGGGGACGGGGACGGTTTAGGGTCCAGGGGAGGGTACGACAACGCTTTAGGGGGAGCGTACGTGTGAGGGCGCGGGTTAGTGTTAGCGTACGGGTTAGGATTAGAGGACGGGTGAGGGTCAGGCTTCGGGGAAGGGTTAGGTTAAGTGTTCGGGCTAGGGTTAGGGTTAGTGGACGGGGACGGTTTAGGGTCCAGGGGAGGGTACGACAACGCTTTAGGGGGAGCGTACGTGTGAGGGCGCGGGTTAGTGTTAGCGTACGGTTTAGGGTTAGGGGACGGGTGAGGGTCAGGCTTCGGGGAAGGGTTAGGGTTAGGGTTCGGGCTAGGGTTAGGGTTAGGGGACGGGAACGGTTTAGGGTCCAGGGGAGGGTACGACAACGCTTTAGGGGGAGCGTACATGTGAGGGCGCGGGTTAGTGTTAGCGTACGGGTTCGGATTAGGGGACGGGTGACGGTCAGGCTTCGGGGAAGGGTTAGGGTTAGGGTTCGGGCTAGGGTTAGGGTTAGGGGACGGGGACGGTTTAGGGTCCAGGGGAGGGTACGACAACGCTTTAGGGGGAGCGTACGTGTGAGGGCGCGTTTTAGTGTTAGCGTACGGGTTAGGATAAGGGGATGGGTGAGGGTCAGGCTTCGGGGAAGGGTTAGGGTTAGGGTTCGGGCTAGGGTTAGGGTTAGGGGACGGGGACGGTTTAGGGTCCAGGGGAGGGTACGACAACGCTTTAGGGGGAGCCTACGTGTGAGGGCGCGGGTTAGTGTTAGCGTTCGGGTTAGGATTAAGGGACGGGTGAGGGTCAGGCTTCGGGGAAGGGTTAGGGTTAGGGTTCGGGCTAGGGTTAGGGTTAGGGGACGGGGACGGTTTAGGGTCCAGGGGAGGGTACGACAACGCTTTAGGGGGAGCGTACGTGTGAGGGCGCGGGTTAGTGTTAGCGTACGGGTTAGGATTAGAGGACGGGTGAGGGTCAGGCTTCGGGGAAGGGTTAGGTTAAGGGTTCGGGCTAGGGTTAGGGTTAGGGGACGGGGACGGTTTAGGGTCCAGGGGAGGGTACGACAACGCTTTAGGGGGAGCGTACGTGTGAGGGCGCGGGTTAGTGTTAGCGTACGGTTTAGGGTTAGGGGACGGGTGAGGGTCAGGCTTCGGGGAAGGGTTAGGGTTAGGGTTCGGGCTAGGGTTAGGGTTAGGGGACGGGGACGGTTTAGGGTCCAGGGGAGGGTACGACAACGCTTTAGGGGGAGCGTACATGTGAGGGCGCGGGTTAGTGTTAGCGTACGGGTTCGGATTAGGGGACGGGTGAGGGTCAGGCTTCGGGGAAGGGTTAGGGTTAGGGTTCGGGCTAGGGTTAGGGTTAGGGGACGGGGACGGTTTAGGGTCCAGGGGAGGGTACGACAACGCTTTAGGGGGAGCGTACGTGTGAGGGCGTGGGTTAGTGTTAGCGTACGGGTTAGGATTAGGGGACGGGTGAGGGTCAGGCTTCGGGGAAGGGTTAGGGTTAGGGTTCGGGCTAGGGTTAGGGTTATGGTACGGGGACGGTTTAGGGTCCAGGGGAGGGTACGAGAACGCTTTAGGGGGAGCGTACGTGTGAGGGCGCAGGTTAGTGTAAGCGTACGGGTTAGGATTAGGGGACGGGTGAGGGTCAGGCTTCGGGGAAGGGTTAGGGTTAGCGTTCGGGCTAGGGTTAGTGTTAGGGGACGGGGACGGTTTAGGGTCCAAGGGAGGGTACGACAACGCTTTAGGGGGAGCGTACGTGTGAGGGCGCGGGTTTGTGTTGGCGTACGGGTTAGTATAAGGGGACGGGTGAGGGTCAGGCTTCGGGAAGGGTTAGGTTTAGGGTTCGGGCTAGGGTTAGGGTTAGGGGACGGGGACGGTTTAGGGTCCAGGGGAGGGTACGACAACGCTTTAGGGGGAGCGTACGTGTGAGGGCGCGGGTTAGTGTTAGCGTACGGGTTAGGATTAGGGGACGTGTGAGGGTCAGGCTTCGGGGAAGGGTTAGGTTTAAGGTTCGGGCTAGGGTTAGGGTTAGGCGACGGGGACGGTTTAGGGTCCAGGGGAGGGTACGACAACGCTTTAGGGGGAGCGTACGTGTGAGGGCGCGGGTTAGTGTTAGCGTACGGGTTAGGATTAGGGGATGGGTGAGGGTCAGGCTTCGGGGAAGGGTTAGGCTTAGGGTTCGGGCTAGGGTTAGGGTTAGGGGATGGGGACGGTTTAGGGTCCAGGGGAGGGTACGACAATGCTTTAGGGGGAGCGTACGTGTGAGGGCGCGGGTTAGTGTTAGCGTACGTGTTAGGATTAGAGGACGGGTGAGGGTCAGGCTTCGGGGAAGGGTTAGGTTAAGGGTTCGGGCTAGGGTTAGGGTTAGGGGACGGGGACGGCTTAGGGTCCAGGGGAGGGTACGACAACGCTTCAGGGGGAGCGTACGTGTGAGGGCGCGGGTTAGTGTTAGCGTACGGGTTAGGATTAAGGGACGGGTGAGGGTCAGGCTTCGGGGAAGGGTTAGGGTTAGGGTTCGGGCTAGGGTTAGGGTTAGGGGACGGTGACGGTTTAGGGTCCAGGGGAGGGTACGACAACGCTTTAGGGGGAGCGTAGGTGTGAGGGCGCGGGTTAGTGTTAGCGTACGGGTTAGGATTAGAGGACGGGTGAGGGTCAGGCTTCGGGGAAGGGTTAGGTTAAGGGTTCGGGCTAGGGTTAGGGTTAGGGGACGGGGACGGTTTAGGGTCCAGGGGAGGGTACGACAACGCTTTAGGGGGAGCGTACGTGTGAGGGCGCGGGTTAGTGTTAGCGTACGGTTTAGGGTTAGCGGATGGGTGAGGGTCAGGCTTCGGGGAAGGTTTAGGGTTAGGGTTCGGGCTAGGGTTAGGGTTAGGGGACGGGGACGGTTTAGGGTCCAGGGGAGTGTACGACAACGCTTTAGGGGGAGCGTACGTGTGAGGGCGCGGGTTAGTGTTAGCGTACGGGTTAGGATTAAGGGACGGGTGAGGGTCACGCTTCGGGGAAGGGTTAGGGTTAGGGTTCGGGCTAGGGTTAGGGTTAGGGGACGGGGACGGTTTAGGGTCCAGGGGAGGGTACGACAACGCTTTAGGGGGAGCGTAGGTGTGAGGGCGCGGGTTAGTGTTAGCGTACGGGTTAGGATTAGAGGACGGGTGAGGGTCAGGCTTCGGGGAAGGGTTAGGTTAAGGGTTCGGGCTAGGGTTAGGGTTAGGGGACGGGGACGGTTTAGGGTCCAGGGGAGGGTACGACAACGCTTTAGGGGGAGCGTACGTGTGAGGGCGCGGGTTAGTGTTAGCGTACGGTTTAGGGTTAGCGGATGGGTGAGGGTCAGGCTTCGGGGAAGGGTTAGGGTTAGGGTTCGGGCTAGGGTTAGGGTTAGGGGACGGGGACGGTTTAGGGTCCAGGGGAGGGTACGACAACGCTTTAGGGGGAGCGTACGTGTGAGGGTGCGGGTTAGTGTTAGCGTACGGGTTAGGATTAGGGGATGGGTGAGGGTCAGGCTTCGGGGAAGGGTTAGGCTTAGGGTTCGGGCTAGGGTTAGGGTTAGGGGATGGGGACGGTTTAGGGTCCAGGGGAGGGTACGACAATGTTTTAGGGGGAGCGTACGTGTGAGGGCGCGGGTTAGTGTTAGCGTACGTGTTAGGATTAGAGGACGGGTGAGGGTCAGGCTTCGGGGAAGGGTTAGGTTAAGGGTTCGGGCTAGGGTTAGGGTTAGGGGACGGGGACGGCTTAGGGTCCAGGGGAGGGTACGACAACGCTTCAGGGGGAGCGTACGTGTGAGGGCGCGGGTTAGTGTTAGCGTACGGGTTAGCATTAAGGGACGGGTGAGGGTCAGGCTTCGGGGAAGGGTTAGGGTTAGGGTTCGGGCTACGGTTAGGGTTAGGGGACGGGGACGGTTTAGGGTCCAGGGGAGGGTACGACAACGCTTTAGGGGGAGCGTAGGTGTGAGGGCGCGGGTTAGTGTTAGTGTACGGGTTAGCATTAGAGGACGGGTGAGGGTCAGGCTTCGGGGAAGGGTTAGGTTAAGGGTTCGGGCTAGGGTTAGGGTTAGGGGACGGGGACGGTTTAGGGTCCAGGGGAGGGTACGACAACGCTTTAGGGGGAGCGTACGTGTGAGGGCGCGGGTTAGTGTTAGCGTACGGTTTAGGGTTAGCGGATGGGTGAGGGTCAGGCTTCGGGGAAGGGTTAGGGTTAGGGTTTGGGCTAGGGTTAGGGTTAGGGGACGGGGACGGTTTAGGGTCCAGGGGAGGGTACGACAACGCTTTAGGGGGAGCGTACGTGTGAGGGCGCGGGTTAGTGTTAGCGTACGGGTTAGGATTAAGGGACGGGTGAGGGTCAGGCTTCGGGGAAGGGTTAGGTTAAGTGTTCGGGGTAGGGTTAGGGTTAGGGGACGGGGACGGTTTAGGGTCCAGGGGAGGGTACGACAACGCTTTAGGGGGAGCGTACGTGTGAGGGCGCGGGTTAGTGTTAGCGTACAGGTTAGGATTAGAGGACGGGTGAGGGTCAGGCTTCGGGGAAGGGTTAGGTTAAGTGTTCGGGGTAGGGTTAGGGTTAGTGGACGGGGACGGTTTAGGGTCCAGGGGAGGGTACGACAACGCTTTAGGGGGAGCGTACGTGTGAGGGCGCGGGTTAGTGTTAGCGTACGGTTTAGGGTTAGGGGACGGGTGAGGGTCAGGCTTCGGGGAAGGGTTAGTGTTAGGGTTCGGGCTAGGGTTAGGGTTAGGGGACGGGGACGGTTTAGGGTCCAGGGGAGGGTACGACAACGCTTTAGGGGGAGCGTACATGTGAGGGCGCGGGTTAGTGTTAGCGTACGGGTTCGGATTAGGGGAAGGGTGAGGGTCAGGCTTCGGGGAAGGGTTAGGGTTAGGGTTCGGGCTAGGGTTAGGGTTAGGGGACGGGGACGGTTTAGGGTCCAGGGGAGGGTACGACAACGCTTTACGGGGAGCGTACGTGTGAGGGCGCGTTAGTGTTAGCGTACGGGTTAGGATTAGGGGACGGGTGAGGGTCAGGCTTCGGGGAAGGGTTAGGGTTAGGGTTCGGGCTAGGGTTAGGGTTATGGGACGGGGATGGCTTAGGGTCCAGGGGAGGGTACGACAACGCTTTAGGGGGAGCGTACGTGTGAGGGCGCAGGTTAGTGTAAGCGTACGGGTTAGGATTAGGGGACGGGTGAGGGTCAGGCTTCGGGGAAGGGTTAGGGTTAGCGTTCGGGCTAGGGTTAGGGTTAGGGGACGGGGACGGTTTAGGGTCCAAGGGAGGGTACGACAACGCTTTAGGGGGAGCGTACGTGTGAGGGCGCGGGTTTGTGTTGGCGTACGGGTTAGTATAAGGGGATAGGTGAGAGTCAGGCTTCGGGAAGGGTTAGGTTTACGGTTCGGGCTAGGGTTAGGGTTAGGGGACGGGGACGGTTTAGGGTCCAGGGGAGGGTACGACAACGCTTTAAGGGGAGCGTACGTGTGAGGGCGCGGGTTAGTGTTAGCGTACGGTTTAGGATTAGGGGACGGGTGAGGGTCAGGCTTCGGGGAATGGTTAGGGTTAGGGTTCGGGCTAGGGTTAGGGTTAGGGGACGGGGACGGTTTAGGGTCCAGGGGAGGGTACGACAACGCTTTAGGGGGAGCGTACGTGTGAGGGCGCGGGTTAGTGTTAGCGTACGGTTTAGGATTAGGGGACGGGTGAGGGTCAGGCTTCGGGGAAGGGTTAGGGTTAGGGTTCGGACTAGGGTTAGGGTTAGGGGACGGGGACGGTTTAGGGTCTAGGGGAGTGTACGACAACGCTTAAGGGGGAGCGTACGCGTGAGGGCGTGGGTTAGTCTTAGCGTACGGGTTAGGATTAGGGGACGGGTGAGGGTCAGGCTTCAGGGAAGGGTTAGGGTTAGGGTTCGGGCTAGGGTTAGGATTAGGGGACGGGGACGGTTAGGGTCCAGGGGAGGGTACGACAACGCTTTAGGGGGAGCGTACGTGTGAGGGCGCGGGTTAGTGTTAGCGTACGTGTTAGGATTAGGGGACGGGTGAGGGTCAGGCTTCGGGGAAGGGTTAGGTTTAGGGTTCGGGCTAGGGTTAGGGTTAGGGGACGGGGACGGTTTAGGGTCCAGGGGAGGGTACGACAACGCTTTAGGGGGAGCGTACATGTGAGGGCGCGGGATAGTGTAAGCGTACGGGTTAGGATTAGAGGACGGGTGAGGGTCAGGCTTCGGGGAAGGGTTAGGGTTAGGGTTCGGGCTAGGGTTAGGGTTAGGGGACGGGGACGGTTTAGGGTCCAGGGGAGGGTACGACAACGCTTTAGGGGGAGCGTACGTGTGAGGGCGCGGGTTAGTGTTAGCGTACGGGTTAGGATTAGGGGATGGGTGAGGGTCAGGCTTCGGGGAAGGGTTAGGGTTTGTGTTCGGGCTAGGGTTAGGGTTAGGGGACGGGGACGGTTTAGGGTCCAGGGGATGGTACGACAACGCTTTAGGGGGAGCGTACGTGTGAGGGCGTGGGTTAGTGTTAGCGTACGGGTTAGGATTAAGTGACGGGTGAGGGTCAGGCTTCGGGGAAGGGTTAGGGTTAGGGTTCGGGTAGGGTTAGGGTTATGGGACGGGGACGGTTTAGGGTCCAGGGGAGGGTACGACAACGCTTTAGGGGGAGCGTACGTGTGAGGGCGCGGGTTAGTGTTAGCGTACGTGTTAGGATTAGAGGACGGGTGAGGGTCAGGCTTCGGGGAAGGGTTAGGTTAAGGGTTCGGGCTAGGGTTAGGTTTAGGGGACGGGGACGGTTTAGGGTCCAGGGGAGGGTACGACAACGCTTTAGGGGGAGCGTACGTGTGAGGGCGCGGGTTAGTGTTAGCGTACGGTTTAGGGTTAGGGGACGGGTGAGGGTCAGGCTTCGGGGAAGGGTTAGGGTTAGGGTTCGGGCTAGGGTTAGGGTTAGGGGACGGGGACGGTTTAGGGTCCAGGGGAGGGTACGACAACGCTTTAGGGGGAGCGTACATGTGAGGGCGCGGGTTAGTGTTAGCGTACGGGTTCGGATTAGGGGACGGGTGAGGGTCAGGCTTCGGGGAAGGGTTAGGGTTAGGGTTCGGGCTAGGGTTAGGGGACGGGGACGGGGACGGTTTAGGGTCCAGGGGAGGGTACGACAACGCTTTATGGGGAGCGTACGTGTGAGGGTGCGGGTTAGTGTTAGCGTACGGGTTAGGATTAGGGGACGGGTGAGGGTCAGGCTTCGGGGAAAGGTTAGGGTTAGGGTTCGGGCTAGGGTTAGTGTTAGGGGACGGGGACGGTTTAGGGTCCAAGGGAGGGTAGGACAACGCTTTAGGGGGAGCGTACGTGTGAGGGCGCGGCTTTGTGTTGGCGTACGGGTTAGTATAAGGGGACTGGTGAGGGTCAGGCTTCGGGAAGGGTTAGGTTTAGGGTTCGGGCTAGGGTTAGGGTTAGGGGACGGGGCCGGTTTAGGGTCCAGGGGAGGGTACGACAACGCTTTAGGGGGAGCGTACGTGTGAGGGCGCGGGTTAGTGTTAGCGTACGGGTAAGGATTAGGGGACGTGTGAGGGTCAGGCTTCGGGGAAGGGTTAGGTTTAGGGTTCGGGCTAGGGTTAGGGTTAGGGGACGGGGACGGTTTAGGGTCCAGGGGAGGGTACGACAACGCTTTAGGGGGAGCGTACGTGTGAGGGCACGGGTTAGTGTTAGCGTACGGTTTAGGATTAGGGGACGGGTGAGGGTCAGGCTTCGGGGAAGGGTTAGGCTTAGGGTTCGGGCTAGGGTTAGGGTTAGGGGACGGGGATGGTTTAGGGTCCAGGGGAGGGTACGACAACGCTTTAGGGGGAGCGTACATGTGAGGGCGCGGGTTAGTGTTAGCGTACGGTTTAGGATTAGGGGACGGGTGAGGGTCAGGCTTCGGGGAATTGTTAGGGTTAGGGTTCGGGCTAGGGTTAGGGTTAGGGGACGGGGACGGTTTAGGGTCCAGGGGAGGGTACGACAACGCTTTAGGGGGAGCGTACGTGTGAGGGCGCGGGTTAGTGTTAGCGTACGGGTTAGGATTAGGGGACGGGTGAGGGTCAGGCTTCGGGGAAGGGTTAGGGTTAGGGTTCGGACTAGGGTTAGGGTTAGGGGACGGGGACGGTTTAGGGTCCAGGGGAGGGTACGACAACGCTTAAGGGGGAGCGTACTTGTGAGGGCGCGGGTTAGTGTTAGCGTACGGGTTAGTATTAGGGGACGGGTGAGGGTCAGGCTTCGGGGAAGTCTTAGGGTTAGGGTTCGGGCTAGGGTTAGGGTTAGGGGACAGGGACGGTTTAGGGTCCAGGGGAGGGTACGACAACGCTTTAGGGGGAGCGTACGTGTGAGGGCGCGGGTTAGTGTTAGCGTACGTGTTAGGATTAGAGGACGGGTGAGGGTCAGGCTTCGGGGAAGGGTTAGGTTAAGGGTTCGGGCTAGGGTTAGGGTTAGGGGACGGGGACGGTTTAGGGTCCAGGGGAGGGTACGACAACGCTTTAGGGGGAGCGTACGTGTGAGGGCGCGGGTTAGTGTTAGCGTACGGGTTAGGATTAGGGGACGGGTGCGGGTCAGGCTTCGGGGAAGGGTTAGGCTTAGGGTTCGGGCTAGGGTTAGGGTTAGGGGACGGGGATGGTTTAGGGTCCAGGGGAGGGTACGACAACGCTTTAGGGGGAGCGTACATGTGAGGGCGCGGGTTAGTGTTAGCGTACGGTTTAGGATTAGGGGACGGGTGAGGGTCAGGCTTCGGGGAATTGTTAGGGTTAGGGTTCGGGCTAGGGTTAGGGTTAGGGGACGGGGACGGTTTAGGGTCCAGGGGAGGGTACGACAACGCTTTAGGGGGAGCGTACGTGTGAGGGCGCGGGTTAGTGTTAGCGTACGGGTTAGGATTAGGGGACGGGTGAGGGTCAGGCTTCGGGGAAGGGTTAGGGTTAGGGTTCGGACTAGGGTTAGGGTTAGGGGACGGGGACGGTTTAGGGTCCAGGGGAGGGTACGACAACGCTTAAGGGGGAGCGTACTTGTGAGGGCGCGGGTTAGTGTTAGCGTACGGGTTAGTATTAGGGGACGGGTGAGGGTCAGGCTTCGGGGAAGTCTTAGGGTTAGGGTTCGGGCTAGGGTTAGGGTTAGGGGACGGGGACGGTTTAGGGTCCAGGGGAGGGTACGACAACGCTTTAGGGGGAGCGTACGTGTGAGGGCGCGGGTTAGTGTTAGCGTACGGGTTAGGATTAAGGGACGGGTGAGGGTCAGGCTTCGGGGAAGGGTTAGGGTTAGGGTTCGGGCTAGGGTAAGGGTTAGGGGACGGGGACGGTTTAGGGTCCAGGGGAGGGTACGACAACGCTTTAGGGGGAGCGTACGTGTGAGGGCGCGGGTTAGTGTTAGCGTACGGGTTAGGATTAGAGGACGGGTGAGGGTCAGGCTTCGGGGAAGGGTTAGGTTAAGGGTTCGGGCTAGGGTTAGGGTTAGGGGACGGGGACGGTTTAGGGTCCAGGGGAGGGTACGACAACGCTTTAGGGGGAGCGTACGTGTGAGGGCGCGGGTTAGTGTTAGCGTACGGTTTAGGGTTAGCGGATGGGTGAGGGTCAGGCTTCGGGGAAGGGTTAGGGTTAGGGTTCGGGCTAGGGTTAGGGTTAGGGGACGGGGACGGTTTAGGGTCCAGGGGAGGGTACGACAACGCTTTAGGGGGAGCGTACGTGTGAGGGCGCGGGTTAGTGTTAGCGTACGGGTTAGGATTAAGGGACGGGTGAGGGTCAGGCTTCGAGAAAGGGTTAGGGTTAGGGTTCGGGCTAGGGTTAGGGTTAGGGGACGGGGACGGTTTAGGGTCCAGGGGAGGGTACGACAACGCTTTAGGGGGAGCGTACGTGTGAGGGCGCGTGTTAGTGTTAGCGTACGGGTTAGGATTAGAGGACGGGTGAGGGTCAGGCTTCGGGGAAGGGTTAGGGTTAGGGTTCGGGCTAGGGTTAGGGTTAGGGGACGGGGACGGTTTAGGGTCCAGGGGAGGGTACGACAACGCTTTAGGGGGAGCGTACGTGTGAGGGCGCGGGTTAGTGTAAGCGTACGGGTTAGGATTAGAGGACGGGTGAGGGTCAGGCTTCGGGGAAGGGTTAGGGTTAGGGTTCGGGCTAGGGTTAGGGTTAGGGGACGGGGACGGTTTAGGGTCCAGGGGAGGGTACGACAACGCTTTAGGGGGAGCGTACGTGTGAGGGCGCGGGTTAGTGTTAGCATACGGGTTAGGATTAGGGGACTTGTGAGGGTCAGGCTTCGGGGAAGGTTTAGGTTTAGGGTTCGGGCTAGGGTTAGGGTTAGGGGACGGGGACGGTTTAGGGTTCAGGGGAGGGTACGACAACGCTTTAGGGGGAGCGTACGTGTGAGGGCGCGGGTTAGTGTTAGCGTACGGTTTAGGATTAGGGGACGGGTGAGGGTCAGGCTTCGGGGAAGGGTTAGGCTTAGGGTTCGGGCTAGGGTTAGGGTTAGGGGACGGGGACGGTTTAGGGTCCAGGGGAGGGTACGACAACGCTTTAGGGGGAGCGTACGTGTGAGGGCGCGGGTTAGTGTTAGCGTACGGGTTAGGATTAGGGGACGGGTGAGGGTCAGGCTTCGGGGAATGGTTAGGGTTAGGGTTCGGGCTAGGGTTAGGGTTAGGGGACGGGGACGGTTTAGGGTCCAGGGGAGGGTACGACAACACTTTACGGGGAGCGTACGTGTGAGGGCGCGGGTTAGTGTTAGCGTACGGGTTAGGATTAGGGGACGGGTGAGGGTCAGGCTTCGGGGAAGGGTTAGGGTTAGGGTACGGACTAGGGTTAGTGTTAGGGGACGGGGACGGTTTAGGGTCCAGGGGAGGGTACGACAACGCTTAAGGGGGAGCGTACTTGTGAGGGCGCGGGTTAGTGTTAGCGTACGGGTTAGTATTAGGGGACGGGTGAGGGTCAGGCTTCGGGGAAGTGTTAGGGTTAGGGTTCGGGCTAGGGTTAGGGTTAGGGGACAGGGACGGTTTAGGGTCCAGGGGAGGGTACGACAACGCTTTAGGGGGAGCATACGTGTGAGGGCGCGGGTTAGTGTTAGCGTACGGGTTAGGATTAGGGGACGGGTGAGTGTCAGGCTTCGGGGAAGGGTTAGGGTTAGGGTTCGGACTAGGGTTAGGGTTAGGGGACGGGGACGGTTTAGGGTCCAGGGGAGTGTACGACAACGCTTAAGGGGGAGCGTACGCGTGAGGGCGCGGGTTAGTGTTAGCGTACGGGTTAGGATTAGGGGACGGGTGAGGGTCAGGCTTCGGGGAAGGGTTAGGGTTAGGGTTCGGGCTAGGGTTAGGGTTAGGGGACGGGGACGGTTTAGGGTCCAGGGGAGGGTAAGACAACGCTTTAGGGGGAGCGTACGTGTGAGGGCGCGGGTTAGTGTTAGCGTACGGGTTAGGATTAGGGGACGGGTGAGGGTCAGGCTTCGGGGAAGGGTTAGGGTTAGGGTTCGGGCTAGGGTTAGGGTTAGGGGACGGGGACGGTTTAGGGTCCAGGGGAGGGTACGACAACGCTTTAGGGAGAGCGTACGTGTGAGGGCGCGGGTTAGTGTAAGCGTACGGGTTAGTATTAGAGGACGGGTGAGGGTCTGGATTCGGGGAAGGGTTAGGGTTAGGGTTCGGGCTAGGGTTAGGGTTAGGGGACGGGGACGGTTTAGGGTCCAGGGGAGGGTACGACAACGCTTTAGGGGGAGCGTACGTGTGAGGGCGCGGGTTAGTGTTAGCGTACGGTTTAGGATTAGGGGATGGGTGAGGGTCAGGCTTCGGGGAAGGGTTAGGGTTAGGGTTCGGGCTAGGTTTAGGGTTAGGGGACGGGGACGGTTTAGGGTCCAGTGGAGGGTACGACAACGCTTTAGGGGGAGCGTTCGTGTGAGGGCGCGGGTTAGTGTTGGCGTACGGGTTAGGATTAGGGGACGGGTGAGGGTCAGGCTTCGGGGAAGGGTTAGGGTTAGGGTTCGGGCTAGGGTTAGGGTTAGGGGACGGGGATGGTTTAGGGTCCAGGGGAGGGTACGACAACGCTTTAGGGGTAGCGTACGTGTGAGGGCGCGGGTTAGTGTTAGCGTACGGGTTAGGGTTAGGGGACGGTTGAGGGTCAGGCTTCGGGGAAGGTTTAGGGTTAGGGTTCGGGCTAGGGTTAGGGTTAGGGGACGGGGACGGTTTAGGGTCCAGGGGAGGGTACGACAACGCTTTAGGGGGAGCATACGTGTGAGGGCGCGGGTTAGTGTTAGCGTACGGGTTAGGATTATGGGACGGGTGAGGGTCAATCTTCGGGGAAGGGTTAGGGTTAGGGTTCGGGCTAGGGTTAGGGTTAGGGGACGGGGACGGTTTAGGGTCCAGGGGAGGGTACGACAACGCTTTAGGGGGAGCGCACGTGTGAGGGCGCGGGTTAGTGTTAGCGTACGGGTTAGGATTAGGGGACGTGTGAGGGTCAGGCTTCGGGGAAGGGTTAGGGTTAGGGTTCGGGCTAGGGTTAGGGTTAGGGGTCGGGGACGGTTTAGGGTCCAGGGGAGGGTACGACAACGCTTTAGGGCGAGCGTACGTATGAGGGCGCAGGTTAGTGTTAGCGTACAGGTTAGGTTTAGAGGACGGGTGAGGGTCAAGCTTCGGGGAAGGGTTAGGGTTAGCATTCGGGCTAGGGTTAGGGTTAGGGGACGGGGACGGTTTAGGGTCCAGGGGAGGGTACGACAACGCTTTAGGGGGAGCGTACGTGTGAGGGGGCGGGTTAGTGTTAGTGTACGATTTAGGGTTAGGGGAAGGGTGAGGGTCAGGCTTCGGGGAAGTGTTAGGGTTAGGGTTCGGGCTAGGGTTAGTGTTAGGGGACGGGGACGGTTTAGGGTCCAGGGGAGGGTACGACAACGCTTTAGGGGGAGCGTACGTGTGAGGGCGCGGGTTAGTGTTAGCGTACGGGTTAGGATTAGGGGACTGGTGAGGGTCAGGCTTCGGGGAAGGGTTAGGGTTATTGTTCGGGCTAGGGTTAGGGTTAGGTTATGGGGACGGTTTAGGGTCCAGGGGAGGGTACGACAACGCTTTAGGGGGAGCGTACGTGTGAGGGCGCAGGTTAGTGTTAGCGTACGGGTTAGGATTAGGGGACGGGTGAGGGTCAGGCTTCGGGGAAGTGTTAGTGTTAGGGTTCGGGCTAGGGTTAGGGTTAGGGGCCGGGGACGGTTTAGGGTCCAGGGGAGGGTACGACAACGCTTAAGGGGGAGCGTACGCGTGAGGGCGCGGGTTAGTGTTAGCGTACGGGTTAGGATTAGGGGACGGGTGAGGGTCAGGCTTCGGGGAAGGGTTAGGGTTAGGGTTCGGGCTAGGGTTAGGGTTAGGGGACGGGGACGGTTTAGGGTCCAGGGGAGGGTACGACAACGCTTTAGGGGGAGCGTACGTGTGAGGGCGCGGGTTAGTGTTAGCGTACGGGTTAGGATTAGGGGACGGGTGAGGGTCAGGCTTCGGGGAAGGTTTAGGGTTAGGGTTCGGGCTAGGGTTAGGGTTAGGGGACGGGGACGGTTTAGGGTCCAGGGGAGGGTACGACAACGCTTTAGGGAGAGCGTACGTGTGAGGACGCGGGTTAGTGTAAGCGTACGGGTTAGTATTAGAGGACGGGTGAGGGTCTGGATTCGGGGAAGGGTTAGGGTTAGGGTTCGGGCTAGGGTTAGGGTTAGGGGACGGGGACGGTTTAGGGTCCAGGGGAGGGTACGACAACGCTTTAGGGGGAGCGTACGTGTGAGGGCGCGGGTTAGTGTTAGTGTACGGTTTAGGATTAGGGGACGGGTGAGGGTCAGGCTTCGGGGAAGGGTTAGGGTTAGGGTTCGGGCTAGGTTTAGGGTTAGGGGACGGGGACGGTTTAGGGTCCAGTGGAGGGTACGACAACGCTTTAGGGGGAGCGTACGTGTGAGGGCGCGGGTTAGTGTTAGCGTACGGGTTAGGATTAGGGGACGGGTGAGGGTCAGGCTTCGGGGAAGGGTTAGGGTTAGGGTTCGGTCTAGGGTTAGGGTTAGGGGACAGGGATGGTTTAGGGTCCAGGGGAGGGTACGACAACGCTTTAGGGGTAGCGTACGTGTGAGGGCGCAGGTTAGTGTTAGCGTACGGGTTAGGATTATGGGACGGGTGAGGGTCAGGCTTCGGGGAAGGGTTAGGGTTAGGGTTCGGGCTAGGGTTAGGGTTAGGGGACGGGGACGGTTTAGGGTCCAGGGGAGGGTACGACAACGCTTTAGGGGGAGCGTACGTGTGAGGGCGCTGGTTAGTGTTAGCGTACGGGTTAGGATTAGGGGACGTGTGAGGGTCAGGCTTCGGGGAAGGGTTAGGGTTAGGGTTCGGGCTAGGGTTAGGGTTAGGGGTCGGGGACGGTTTAGGGTCCAGGGGAGGGTACGACAACGCTTTAGGGCGAGCGTACGTATGAGGGCGCAGGTTAGTGTTAGCGTACAGGTTAGGTTTAGAGGACGGGTGAGGGTCAAGCTTCGGGGAAGGGTTAGGGTTAGCATTCGGGCTAGGGTTAGGGTTAGGGGACGGGGACGGTTTAGGGTCCAGGGGAGGGTACGACAACACTTAAGGGGGAGCGTACGCGTGAGGGCGTGGGTTAGTGTTAGCGTACGGGTTAGGATTAGGGGACGGGTGAGGGTCAGGCTTCGGGGAAGGGTTAAGGTTAGGGTTCGGGCTAGGGTTAGGGTTAGGGGACGGGGACGGTTTAGGGTCCACGGGAGGGTACGACAATGCTTTGGGGGAGCGTACGTGTGAGGGCGCAGTTAGTGTTAGCGTACTGGTTAGGATTAGGGGACGGGTGAGGTTCAGGCTTCGGGGAAGGGTTAGGCTTAGGGTTCGGGCTAGGGTTAGGGTTAGGGGACGGGGACGGTTTAGGGTCCAGGGGAGGGTACGACAACGCTTTAGGGGGAGCGTATGTGTGAGGGCGTTGGTTAGTGTTAGCGTACGGGTTAGGATTAGGGGACGGGTGAGGGTCAGGCTTCGGGGAAGTGTTAGGGTTAGGGTTCGGGCTAGGGTTAGGGTTAGGGTACGGGGACGGTTTAGGGTACAGGGGTGGGAACGACAACGCTTTAGGGGGAGCGTACGTGTGAGGGCGCGGGTTAGTGTTAGCGTACGGGTTAGGATTAGGGGACGGGTGAGGGTCAGGCTTCGTGGAAGGGTTAGGGTTAGGGTTCGGGCTAGGGTAAGGGTTAGGGGACGGGGACGGTTTAGGGTCCAGGGGAGGGTACGACAACGCTTTAGGGGGAGCGTACGTGTGAGGGCGCGGGTTAGTGATAGCGTACGGGTTAGGATTATGGGACGGGTGAGGGTCAGGCTTCGGAGAAGGGTTAGGGTTAGGGTTCGAGCTAGGGTTAGGGTTAGGGGACGGGGACGGTTTAGGGTCCAGGGGAGGGTACGACAACGCTTTAGGGGGAGCGTACGTGTGAGGGCGCGGGTTAGTGTTAGCGTACGGGTTAGGATTAGGGGACGGGTGAGGGTCAGGCTTCGGGGAAGGGTTAGGGTTAGGGTTCGGGCTAGGGTTAATGTTAGGTGACGGGGACGGTTTAGGGTCCAGGGGAGGGTACGACAACGCTTTAGGGGGAGCGTACGCATGAGGGCGCGGGTTAGTGTTAGCGTACGGGTTAGGATTAGGGGACGGGTGAGGGTCAGGCTTCGGGGAAGGGTTAGGGTTAGGGTTCCGGCTAGGGTTAGGGTTAGGGGACGGGGACGGTTTAGGGTCCAGGGGAGGGTACGACAACGCTTTAGGGGGAGCGTACGTGTGAGGGCGCGGGTTAGTGTTAGCGTACGGGTTAGGATTAAGGGACGGGTGAGGGTCAGGCTTCGGGGAAGGGTTAGGGTTAGGGTTCGGGCTAGGGTTAGGGTTAGGGGACGGGGACGGTTTAGGGTCCAGGGGAGGGTACGACAACGCTTTAGGGGGAGCGTATGTGTGAGGGCGCGGGTTAGTGTTAGCGTACGGGTTAGGATTAGGGGACGGGTGAGGGTCAGGCTTCGGGGAAGGGTTAGGGTTAGCGTTCGGGCTTGGGTTAGGGTTAGGGGACGGGGACGGTTTAGGGTCCAGGGGAGGGTACGACAATGCTTTAGGGGGAGCGTATGTGTGAAGGCGTTGGTTAGTGTTAGCGTACGGGTTAGGATTAGGGGACGGGTGAGGGTCAGGCTTCGGGGAAGTTTTAGGGTTAGGGTTCGGGCTAGGGTTAGGGTTAGGGTACGGGGACGGTTTAGGGTCCAGGGGAGGGTACGACAACGCTTTAGGGGGAGCGTACGTGTGAGGGCACGGGTTAGTGTTAGCGTACGGGTTAGGATTAGGGGACGGGTGAGGGTCAGGCTTCGTGGAAGGGTTAGGGTTAGCGTTCGGGCTAGGGTAAGGGTTAGGGGACGGGGACGGTTTAGGGTCCAGGGGAGGGTACGACAACGCTTTAGGGGGAGCGTACGTGTGAGGGCGCGGGTTAGTGTTAGCGTACGGGTTAGGATTATGGGACGGGTGAGGGTCAGGCTTCGGGGAAGGGTTAGGGTTAGGGTTCGGGCTAGGGTTAGGGTTAGGGGACGGGGACGGTTTAGGGTCCAGGGGAGGGTACGACAACGCTTTAGGGGGAGCGTACGTGTCAGGGCGCGGGTTAGTGTTAGCGTACGGGTTAGTATTAGGGGACGGGTGAGGGTCAAGCTTCGGGGAAGGGTTAGGTTTAGGGTTCGGGCTGGGGTTAGGGTTAGGGGACGGGGACGGTTTAGGGTCCAGGGTAGGGTACGACAACGCTTTAGGGGGAGCGTACGTGTGAGGGCGCGGGTTAGTGTTAGCGTACGGTTTAGGGTTAGGGGACGGGTGAGGGTCAGGCTTCGGGGAAGTGTTAGGGTTAGGGTTCGGGCTAGGGTTAGGGTTAGGGGACGGGGACGGTTTAGGGTCCAGGGGAGGGTACGACAACGCTTTAGGGAGAGCGTACGTGTGAGGACGCGGGTTAGTGTAAGCGTACGGGTTAGTATTAGAGGACGGGTGAGGGTCTGGATTCGGGGAAGGGTTAGGGTTAGGGTTCGGGCTAGGGTTAGGGTTAGGGGACGGGGACGGTTTAGGGTCCAGGGGAGTGTACGACAACGCTTTAGGGGGAGCGTACGTGTGAGGGCGCGGGTTAGTGTTAGTGTACGGTTTAGGATTAGGGGACGGGTGAGGGTCAGGCTTCGGGGAAGGGTTAGGGTTAGGGTTCGGGCTAGGTTTAGGGTTAGGGGACGGGGACGGTTTAGGGTCCAGTGGAGGGTACGACAACGCTTTAGGGGGAGCGTACGTGTGAGGGCACGGGTTAGTGTTAGCGTACGGGTTAGGATTAGGGGACGGGTGAGGGTCAGGCTTCGGGGAAGGGTTAGGGTTAGGGTTCGGTCTAGGGTTAGGGTTAGGGTACAGGGATGGTTTAGGGTCCAGGGGAGGGTACGACAACGCTTTAGGGGTAGCGTACGTGTGAGGGCGCGGGTTAGTGTTAGCGTACGGGTTAGGATTATGGGACGGGTGAGGGTCAGGCTTCGGGGAAGGGTTAGGGTTAGGGTTCGGGCTAGGGTTAGGGTTAGGGGACGGGGACGGTTTAGGGTCCAGGGGAGGGTACGACAACGCTTTAGGGGGAGCGTACGTGTGAGGGCGCTGGTTAGTGTTAGCGTACGGGTTAGGATTAGGGGACGTGTGAGGGTCAGGCTTCGGGGAAGGGTTAGGGTTAGGGTTCGGGCTAGGGTTAGGGTTAGGGGTCGGGGACGGTTTAGGGTCCAGGGGAGGGTACGACAACGCTTTAGGGCGAGCGTACGTATGAGGGCGCAGGTTAGTGTTAGCGTACAGGTTAGGTTTAGAGGACGGGTGAGGGTCAAGCTTCGGGGAAGGGTTAGGGTTAGCATTCGGGCTAGGGTTAGGGTTAGGGGACGGGGACGGTTTAGGGTCCAGGGGAGGGTACGACAACGCTTAAGGGGGAGCGTACGCGTGAGGGCGTGGGTTAGTGTTAGCGTACGGGTTAGGATTAGGGGACGGGTGAGGGTCAGGCTTCGGGGAAGGGTTAAGGTTAGGGTTCGGGCTAGGGTTAGGGTTAGGGGACGGGGACGGTTTAGGGTCCAGGGGAGGGTACGACAATGCTTTGGGGGAGCGTACGTGTGAGGGCGCAGTTAGTGTTAGCGTACTGGTTAGGATTAGGGGACGTGTGAGGGTCAGGCTTCGGGGAAGGGTTAGGCTTAGGGTTCGGGCTAGGGTTAGGGTTAGGGGACGGGGACGGTTTAGGGTCCAGGGGAGGGTACGACAACGCTTTAGGGGGAGCGTACGTGTGAGGGCGCGGGTTAGTGTAAGCGTACGGGTTAGGATTAGAGGACGGGTGAGGGTCAGGCTTCGGGGAAGGTTTAGGGTTAGGGTTCGGGCTAGGGTTAGGGTTAGGGGACGGGGACGGTTTAGGGTCCAGGGGAGGGTACGACAACGCTTTAGGGGGAGCGTACGTGTGAGGGCGCAGGTTAGTGTTAGCATACGGGTTAGGATAAGGGGACGTGTGAGGGTCAGGCTTCGGGGAAGGTTTAGGTTTAGGGTTCGGGCTAGGGTTAGGGTTAGGGGACGGGGACGGTTTAGGGTTCAGGGGAGGGTACGACAACGCTTTAGGGGGAGCGTACGTGTGAGGGCGCGGGTTAGTGTTAGCGTACGGTTTAGGATTAGGGGACGGGTGAGGGTCAGGCTTCGGGGAAGGGTTAGGCTTAGGGTTCGGGCTAGGGTTAGGGTTAGGGGACGGGGACGGTTTAGGGTCCAGGGGAGGGTACGACAACGCTTTAGGGGGAGCGTACGCGTGAGGGCGCGGGTTAGTGTTAGCGTACGGGTTAGGATTAGGGGACGGGTGAGGGTCAGGCTTCGGGGAATGGTTAGGGTTAGGGTTCGGGGTAGGGTTAGGGTTAGGGGACGGGGACGGTTTAGGGTCCAGGGGAGGGTACGACAACGCTTTACGGGGAGCGTACGTGTGAGGGCGCGGGTTAGTGTTAGCGTACGGGTTAGGATTAGGGGACGGGTGAGGGTCAGGCTTCGGGGAAGGGTTAGGGTTAGGGTACGGACTAGGGTTAGTGTTAGGGGACGGGGACGGTTTAGGGTCCAGGGGAGGGTACGACAACGCTTAAGGGGGAGCGTACTTGTGAGGGCGCGGGTTAGTGTTAGCGTACGGGTTAGTATTAGGGGACGGGTGAGGGTCAGGCTTCGGGGAAGTGTTAGGGTTAGGGTTCGGGCTAGGGTTAGGGTTAGGGGACAGGGACGGTTTAGGGTCCAGGGGAGGGTATGACAAAGCTTTAGGGGGAGCATACGTGTGAGGGCGCGGGTTAGTGTTAGCGTACGGGTTAGGATTAGGGGACGGGTGAGTGTCAGGCTTCGGGGAAGGGTTAGGGTTAGGGTTCGGACTAGGGTTAGGGTTAGGGGACGGGGACGGTTTAGGGTCCAGGGGAGTGTACGACAACGCTTAAGGGGGAGCGTACGCGTGAGGGCGCGGGTTAGTGTTAGCGTGCGGGTTAGGATTAGGGGACGGGTGAGGGTCAGGCTTCGGGGAAGGGTTAGGGTTAGGGTTCGGGCTAGGGTTAGGGTTAGGGGACGGGGACGGTTTAGGGTCCAGGGGAGGGTAAGACAACGCTTTAGGGGGAGCGTACGTGTGAGGGCGCGGGTTAGTGTTAGCGTACGGGTTAGGATTAGGGGACGGGTGAGGGTCAGGCTTCCGGGAAGGGTTAGGGTTAGGGTTCGGGCTAGGGTTAGGGTTAGGGGACGGGGACGGTTTAGGGTCCAGGGGAGGGAACGACAACGCTTTAGGGGGAGCGTACGTGTGAGGGCGCGGGATAGTGTAAGCGTACGGGTCAGGATTAGAGGACGGGTGAGGGTCAGGCTTCGGGGAAGGGTTAGGGTTAGCGTTCGGGCTAGGGTTAGGGTTAGGGGACGGGGACGGTTTAGGGTCCAGGGGAGGGTACGACAACGCTTTAGGGGGAGCGTACGTGTGAGGGCGCAGGTTAGTGTTAGCGTACGGGTTAGGATTAGGGGACGGGTGAGGGTCAGGCTTCGGGAAGGGTTAGTGTTAGGGTTCGGGCTAGGGTTAGGGTTAGGGGCCGGGGACGGTTTAGGGTCCAGGGGAGGGTACGACAACGCTTAAGGGGGAGCGTACGCGTGAGGGCGCGGGTTAGTGTTAGCGTACGGGTTAGGATTAGGGGACGGGTGAGGGTCAGGCTTCGGGGAAGGGTTAGGGTTAGGGTTCGGGCTAGGGTTAGGGTTAGGGGACGGGGACGGTTTAGGGTCCAGGGGAGGGTACGACAACGCTTTAGGGGGAGCGTACGTGTGAGGGCGCGGGTTAGTGTTAGCGTACGGGTTAGGATTAGGGGACGGGTGAGGGTCAGGCTTCGGGGAAGGTTTAGGGTTAGGGTTCGGGCTAGGGTTAGGGTTAGGGGACGGGGACGGTTTAGGGTCCAGGGGAGGGTACGACAACGCTTTAGGGAGAGCGTACGTGTGAGGGCGCGGGTTAGTGTAAGCGTACGGGTTAGTATTAGAGGACGGGTGAGGGTCTGGATTCGGTGAAGGGTTAGGGTTAGGGTTCGGGCTAGGGTTAGGGTTAGGGGACGGGGACGGTTTAGGGTCCAGGGGAGGGTACGACAACGCTTTAGGGGGAGCGTACGTGTGAGGGCGCGGGTTAGTGTTAGCGTACGGTTTAGGATTAGGGGATGGGTGAGGGTCAGGCTTCGGGGAAGGGTTAGGGTTAGGGTTCGGGCTAGGTTTAGGGTTAGGGGACGGGGACGGTTTAGGGTCCAGTGGAGGGTACGACAACGCTTTAGGGGGAGCGTTCGTGTGAGGGCGCGGGTTAGTGTTGGCGTACGGGTTAGGATTAGGGGACGGGTGAGGGTCAGGCTTCGGGGAAGGGTTAGGGTTAGGGTTCGGGCTAGGGTTAGGGTTAGGGGACGGGGACGGTTTAGGGTCCAGGGGAGGGTACGACAACGCTTTAGGGGTAGCGTACGTGTGAGGGCGTGGGTTAGTGTTAGCGTACGGGTTAGGGTTAGGGGACGGTTGAGGGTCAGGCTTCGGGGAAGGGTTAGGGTTAGGGTTCGGGCTAGGGTTAGGGTTAGGGGACGGGGACGGTTTAGGGTCCAGGGGAGGGTACGACAACGCTTTAGGGGGAGCATACGTGTGAGGGCGCGAGTTAGTGTTAGCGTACGGGTTAGGATTATGGGACGGGTGATGGTCAATCTTCGGGGAAGGGTTAGGGTTAGGGTTCGGGCTAGGGTTAGGGTTAGGGGACGGGGACGGTTTAGGGTCCAGGGGAGGGTACGACAACGCTTTAGGGGGAGCGTACGTGTGAGGGCGCGGGTTAGTGTTAGCGTACGGGTTAGGATTAGGGGACGTGTGAGGGTCAGGCTTCGGGGAAGGGTTAGGGTTAGGGTTCGGGCTAGGGTTAGGGTTAGGGGTCGGGGACGGTTTAGGGTCCAGGGGAGGGTACGACAACGCTTTAGGGCGAGCGTACGTATGAGGGCGCAGGTTAGTGTTAGCGTACAGGTTAGGTTTAGAGGACGGGTGAGGGTCAAGCTTCGGGGAAGGGTTAGGGTTAGCATTCGGGCTAGGGTTAGGGTTAGGGGACGGGGACGGTTTAGGGTCCAGGGGAGGGTACGACAACGCTTTAGGGGGAGCGTACGTGTGAGGGGGCGGGTTAGTGTTAGTGTACGATTTAGGGTTAGGGGAAGGGTGAGGGTCAGGCTTCGGGGAAGTGTTAGGGTTAGGGTTCGGGCTAGGGTTAGTGTTAGGGGACGGGGACGGTTTAGGGTCCAGGGGAGGGTACGACAACGCTTTAGGGGGAGCGTACGTGTGAGGGCGCGGGTTAGTGTTAGCGTACGGGTTAGGATTAGGGGACTGGTGAGGGTCAGGCTTCGGGGAAGGGTTAGGGTTATGGTTCGGGCTAGGGTTAGGGTTAGGTTATGGGGACGGTTTAGGGTCCAGGGGAGGGTACGACAACGCTTTAGGGGGAGCGTACGTGTGAGGGCGCAGGTTAGTGTTAGCGTACGGGTTAGGATTAGGGGACGGGTGAGGGTCAGGCTTCGGGGAAGGGTTAGGGTTAGGGTTCGGGCTAGGGTTAGGGTTAGGGGACGGGGACGGTTTAGGGTCCAGGGGAGGGTACGACAACGCTTTAGGGGGAGCGTACGTGTGAGGGCGCGGGTTAGTGTTAGCGTACGGGTTAGGATTAGGGGACGGGTGAGGGTCAGGCTTCGGGGAAGGTTTAGGGTTAGGGTTCGGGCTAGGGTTAGGGTTAGGGGACGGGGACGGTTTAGGGTCCAGGGGAGGGTACGACAACGCTTTAGGGAGAGCGTACGTGTGAGGACGCGGGTTAGTGTAAGCGTACGGGTTAGTATTAGAGGACGGGTGAGGGTCTGGATTCGGGGAAGGGTTAGGGTTAGGGTTCGGGCTAGGGTTAGGGTTAGGGGACGGGGACGGTTTAGGGTCCAGGGGAGTGTACGACAACGCTTTAGGGGGAGCGTACGTGTGAGGGCGCGGGTTAGTGTTAGTGTACGGTTTAGGATTAGGGGACGGGTGAGGGTCAGGCTTCGGGGAAGGGTTAGGGTTAGGGTTCGGGCTAGGTTTAGGGTTAGGGGACGGGGACGGTTTAGGGTCCAGTGGAGGGTACGACAACGCTTTAGGGGGAGCGTACGTGTGAGGGCACGGGTTAGTGTTAGCGTACGGGTTAGGATTAGGGGACGGGTGAGGGTCAGGCTTCGGGGAAGGGTTAGGGTTAGGGTTCGGTCTAGGGTTAGGGTTAGGGGACAGGGATGGTTTAGGGTCCAGGGGAGGGTACGACAACGCTTTAGGGGTAGCGTACGTGTGAGGGCGCGGGTTAGTGTTAGCGTACGGGTTAGGATTATGGGACGGGTGAGGGTCAGGCTTCGGGGAAGGGTTAGGGTTAGGGTTCGGGCTAGGGTTAGGGTTAGGGGACGGGGACGGTTTAGGGTCCAGGGGAGGGTACGACAACGCTTTAGGGGGAGCGTACGTGTGAGGGCGCTGGTTAGTGTTAGCGTACGGGTTAGGATTAGGGGACGTGTGAGGGTCAGGCTTCGGGGAAGGGTTAGGGTTAGGGTTCGGGCTAGGGTTAGGGTTAGGGGTCGGGGACGGTTTAGGGTCCAGGGGAGGGTACGACAACGCTTTAGGGCGAGCGTACGTATGAGGGCGCAGGTTAGTGTTAGCGTACAGGTTAGGTTTAGAGGACGGGTGAGGGTCAAGCTTCGGGGAAGGGTTAGGGTTAGCATTCGGGCTAGGGTTAGGGTTAGGGGACGGGGACGGTTTAGGGTCCAGGGGAGGGTACGACAACGCTTAAGGGGGAGCGTACGCGTGAGGGCGTGGGTTAGTGTTAGCGTACGGGTTAGGATTAGGGGACGGGTGAGGGTCAGGCTTCGGGGAAGGGTTAAGGTTAGGGTTCGGGCTAGGGTTAGGGTTAGGGGACGGGGACGGTTTAGGGTCCAGGGGAGGGTACGACAATGCTTTGGGGGAGCGTACGTGTGAGGGCGCAGTTAGTGTTAGCGTACTGGTTAGGATTAGGGGACGTGTGAGGGTCAGGCTTCGGGGAAGGGTTAGGCTTAGGGTTCGGGCTAGGGTTAGGGTTAGGGGACGGGGACGGTTTAGGGTCCAGGGGAGGGTACGACAACGCTTTAGGGGGAGCGTATGTGTGAGGGCGTTGGTTAGTGTTAGCGTACGGGTTAGGATTAGGGGACGGGTGAGGGTCAGGCTTTGGGGAAGTGTTAGGGTTAGGGTTCGGGCTAGGGTTAGGGTTAGGGTACGGGGACGGTTTAGGGTACAGGGGTGGGAACGACAACGCTTTAGGGGGAGTGTACGTGTGAGGGCGCGGGTTAGTGTTAGCGTACGGGTTAGGATTAGGGGACGGGTGAGGGTCAGGCTTCGTGGAAGGGTTAGGGTTAGGGTTCGGGCTAGGGTAAGGGTTAGGGGACGGGGACGGTTTAGGGTCCAGGGGAGGGTACGACAACGCTTTAGGGGGAGCGTACGTGTGAGGGCGCGGGTTAGTGATAGCGTACGGGTTAGGATTATGGGACGGGTGAGGGTCAGGCTTCGGAGAAGGGTTAGGGTTAGGGTTCGAGCTAGGGTTAGGGTTAGGGGACGGGGACGGTTTAGGGTCCAAGGGAGGGTACGACAACGCTTTAGGGGGAGCGTACGTGTGAGGGCGCGGGTTAGTGTTAGCGTACGGGTTAGGATTAGGGGACGGGTGAGGGTCAGGCTTCGGGGAAGGGTTAGGGTTAGGGTTCGGGCTAGGGTTAATGTTATGGGACGGGGACGGTTTAGGGTCCAGGGGAGGGTACGACAACGCTTTAGGGGGAGCGTACGCGTGAGGGCGCGGGTTAGTGTTAGCGTACGGGTTAGGATTAGGGGACGGGTGAGGGTCAGGCTTCGGGGAAGGGTTAGGGTTAGGGTTCCGGCTAGGGTTAGGGTTAGGGGACGGGGACGGTTTAGGGTCCAGGGGAGGGTACGACAACGCTTTAGGGGGAGCGTACGTGTGAGGGCGCGGGTTAGTGTTAGCGTACGGGTTAGGATTAAGAGACGGGTGAGGGTCAGGCTTCGGGGAAGGGTTAGGGTTAGGGTTCGGGCTAGGGTTAGGTTTAGGGGACGGGGACGGTTTAGGGTCCAGGGGAGGGTACGACAACGCTTTAGGGGGAGCGTATGTGTGAGGGCGCGGGTTAGTGTTAGCGTACGGGTTAGGATTAGGGGACGGGTGAGGGTCAGGCTTCGGGGAAGGGTTAGGGTTAGCGTTCGGGCTTGGGTTAGGGTTAGGGGACGGGGACGGTTTAGGGTCCAGGGGAGGGTACGACAATGCTTTAGGGGGAGCGTATGTGTGAAGGCGTTGGTTAGTGTTAGCGTACGGGTTAGGATTAGGGGACGGGTGAGGGTCAGGCTTCGGGGAAGTTTTAGGGTTAGGGTTCGGGCTAGGGTTAGGGTTAGGGTACGGGGACGGTTTAGGGTCCAGGGGAGGGTACGACAACGCTTTAGGGGGAGCGTACGTGTGAGGGCACGGGTTAGTGTTAGCGTACGGGTTAGGATTAGGGGACGGGTGAGGGTCAGGCTTCGTGGAAGCGTTAGGGTTAGGGTTCGGGCTAGGGTAAGGGTTAGGGGACGGGGACGGTTTAGGGTCCAGGGGAGGGTACGACAACGCTTTAGGGGGAGCGTACGTGTGAGGGCGCGGGTTAGTGTTAGCGTACGGGTTAGGATTATGGGACGGGTGAGGGTCAGGCTTCGGGGAAGGGTTAGGGTTAGGGTTCGGGCTAGGGTTAGGGTTAGGGGACGGGGACGGTTTAGGGTCCAGGGGAGGGTACGACAACGCTTTAGGGGGAGCGTACGTGTCAGGGCGCGGGTTAGTGTTAGCGTACGGGTTAGTATTAGGGGACGGGTGAGGGTCAAGCTTCGGGGAAGGGTTAGGTTTAGGGTTCGGGCTGGGGTTAGGGTTAGGGGACGGGGACGGTTTAGGGTCCAGGGTAGGGTACGACAACGCTTTAGGGGGAGCGTACGTGTGAGGGCGCGGGTTAGTGTTAGCGTACGGTTTAGGGTTAGGGGACGGGTGAGGGTCAGGCTTCGGGGAAGTGTTAGGGTTAGGGTTCGGGCTAGGGTTAGGGTTAGGGGTCGGGGACGGTTTAGGGTCCAGGGGAGGGTACGACAACGCTTTAGGGCGAGCGTACGTATGAGGGCGCAGGTTAGTGTTAGCGTACAGGTTAGGTTTAGAGGACGGGTGAGGGTCAAGCTTCGGGGAAGGGTTAGGGTTAGCATTCGGGCTAGGGTTAGGGTTAGGGGACGGGGACGGTTTAGGGTCCAGGGGAGGGTACGACAACGCTTTAGGGGGAGCGTACGTGTGAGGGGGCGGGTTAGTGTTAGTGTACGATTTAGGGTTAGGGGAAGGGTGAGGGTCAGGCTTCGGGGAAGTGTTAGGGTTAGGGTTCGGGCTAGGGTTAGTGTTAGGGGACGGGGACGGTTTAGGGTCCAGGGGAGGGTACGACAACGCTTTAGGGGGAGCGTACGTGTGAGGGCGCGGGTTAGTGTTAGCGTACGGGTTAGGATTAGGGGACTGGTGAGGGTCAGGCTTCGGGGAAGGGTTAGGGTTATGGTTCGGGCTAGGGTTAGGGTTAGGTTATGGGGACGGTTTAGGGTCCAGGGGAGGGTACGACAACGCTTTAGGGGGAGCGTACGTGTGAGGGCGCAGGTTAGTGTTAGCGTACGGGTTAGGATTAGGGGACGGGTGAGGGTCAGGCTTCGGGGAAGTGTTAGTGTTAGGGTTCGGGCTAGGGTTAGGGTTAGGGGCCGGGGACGGTTTAGGGTCCAGGGGAGGGTACGACAAGGCTTAAGGGGGAGCGTACGCGTGAGGGCGCGGGTTAGTGTTAGCGTACGGGTTAGGATTAGGGGACGGGTGAGGGTCAGGCTTCGGGGAAGGGTTAGGGTTAGGGTTCGGGCTAGGGTTAGGGTTAGGGGACGGGGACGGTTTAGGGTCCAGGGGAGGGTACGACAACGCTTTAGGGGGAGCGTACGTGTGAGGGCGCGGGTTAGTGTTAGCGTACGGGTTAGGATTAGGGGACGGGTGAGGGTCAGGCTTCGGGGAAGGTTTAGGGTTAGGGTTCGGGCTAGGGTTAGGGTTAGGGGACGGGGACGGTTTAGGGTCCAGGGGAGGGTACGACAACGCTTTAGGGAGAGCGTACGTGTGAGGACGCGGGTTAGTGTAAGCGTACGGGTTAGTATTAGAGGACGGGTGAGAGTCTGGATTCGGGGAAGGGTTAGGGTTAGGGTTCGGGCTAGGGTTAGGGTTAGGGGACGGGGACGGTTTAGGGTCCAGGGGAGGGTACGACAACGCTTTAGGGGGAGCGTACGTGTGAGGGCGCGGGTTAGTGTTAGTGTACGGTTTAGGATTAGGGGACGGGTGAGGGTCAGGCTTCGGGGAAGGGTTAGGGTTAGGGTTCGGGCTAGGTTTAGGGTTAGGGGACGGGGACGGTTTAGGGTCCAGTGGAGGGTACGACAACGCTTTAGGGGGAGCGTACGTGTGAGGGCGCGGGTTAGTGTTAGCGTACGGGTTAGGATTAGGGGACGGGTGAGGGTCAGGCTTCGGGGAAGGGTTAGGGTTAGGGTTCGGTCTAGGGTTAGGGTTAGGGGACAGGGATGGTTTAGGGTCCAGGGGAGGGTACGACAACGCTTTAGGGGTAGCGTACGTGTGAGGGCGCGGGTTAGTGTTAGCGTACGGGTTAGGATTATGGGACGGGTGAGGGTCAGGCTTCGGGGAAGGGTTAGGGTTAGGGTTCGGGCTAGGGTTAGGGTTAGGGGACGGGGACGGTTTAGGGTCCAGGGGAGGGTACGACAACGCTTTAGGGGGAGCGTACGTGTGAGGGCGCTGGTTAGTGTTAGCGTACGGGTTAGGATTAGGGGACGTGTGAGGGTCAGGCTTCGGGGAAGGGTTAGGGTTAGGGTTCGGGCTAGGGTTAGGGTTAGGGGTCGGGGACGGTTTAGGGTCCAGGGGAGGGTACGACAACGCTTTAGGGCGAGCGTACGTATGAGGGCGCAGGTTAGTGTTAGCGTACAGGTTAGGTTTAGAGGACGGGTGAGGGTCAAGCTTCGGGGAAGGGTTAGGGTTAGCATTCGGGCTAGGGTTAGGGTTAGGGGACGGGGACGGTTTAGGGTCCAGGGGAGGGTACGACAACACTTAAGGGGGAGCGTACGCGTGAGGGCGTGGGTTAGTGTTAGCGTACGGGTTAGGATTAGGGGACGGGTGAGGGTCAGGCTTCGGGGAAGGGTTAAGGTTAGGGTTCGGGCTAGGGTTAGGGTTAGGGGACGGGGACGGTTTAGGGTCCACGGGAGGGTACGACAATGCTTTGGGGGAGCGTACGTGTGAGGGCGCAGTTAGTGTTAGCGTACTGGTTAGGATTAGGGGACGGGTGAGGTTCAGGCTTCGGGGAAGGGTTAGGCTTAGGGTTCGGGCTCTGGTTAGGGTTAGGGGACGGGGACGGTTTAGGGTCCAGGGGAGGGTACGACAACGCTTTAGGGGGAGCGTATGTGTGAGGGCGTTGGTTAGTGTTAGCGTACGGGTTAGGATTAGGGGACGGGTGAGGGTCAGGCTTCGGGGAAGTGTTAGGGTTAGGGTTCGGGCTAGGGTTAGGGTTAGGGTACGGGGACGGTTTAGGGTCCAGGGGTGGGAACGACAACGCTTTAGGGGGAGCGTACGTGTGAGGGCGCGGGTTAGTGTTAGCGTACGGGTTAGGATTAGGGGACGGGTGAGGGTCAGGCTTCGTGGAAGGGTTAGGGTTAGGGTTCGGGCTAGGGTAAGGGTTAGGGGACGGGGACGGTTTAGGGTCCAGGGGAGGGTACGACAACGCTTTAGGGGGAGCGTACGTGTGAGGGCGCGGGTTAGTGATAGCGTACGGGTTAGGATTATGGGACGGGTGAGGGTCAGGCTTCGGAGAAGGGTTAGGGTTAGGGTTCGAGCTAGGGTTAGGGTTAGGGGACGGGGACGGTTTAGGGTCCAGGGGAGGGTACGACAACGCTTTAGGGGGAGCGTACGTGTGAGGGCGCGGGTTAGTGTTAGCGTACGGGTTAGGATTAGGGGACGGGTGAGGGTCAGGCTTCGGGGAAGGGTTAGGGTTAGGGTTCGGGCTAGGGTTAATGTTAGGGGACGGGGACGGTTTAGGGTCCAGGGGAGGGTACGACAACGCTTTAGGGGGAGCGTACGCGTGAGGGCGCGGGTTAGTGTTAGCGTACGGGTTAGGATTAGGGGACGGGTGAGGGTCAGGCTTCGGGGAAGGGTTAGGGTTAGGGTTCCGGCTAGGGTTAGGGTTAGGGGACGGGGACGGTTTAGGGTCCAGGGGAGGGTACGACAACGCTTTAGGGGGAGCGTACGTGTGAGGGCGCGGGTTAGTGTTAGCGTACGGGTTAGGATTAAGGGACGGGTGAGGGTCAGGCTTCGGGGAAGGGTTAGGGTTAGGGTTCGGGCTAGGGTTAGGGTTAGGGGACGGGGACGGTTTAGGGTCCAGGGGAGGGTACGACAACGCTTTAGGGGGAGCGTATGTGTGAGGGCGCGGGTTAGTGTTAGCGTACGGGTTAGGATTAGGGGACGGGTGAGGGTCAGGCTTCCGGGAAGGGTTAGGGTTAGCGTTCTGGCTTGGGTTAGGGTTAGGGGACGGGGACGGTTTAGGGTCCAGGGGAGGGTACGACAATGCTTTAGGGGGAGCGTATGTGTGAAGGCGTTGGTTAGTGTTAGCGTACGGGTTAGGATTAGGGGACGGGTGAGGGTCAGGCTTCGGGGAAGTTTTAGGGTTAGGGTTCGGGCTAGGGTTAGGGTTAGGGTACGGGGACGGTTTAGGGTCCAGGGGAGGGTACGACAACGCTTTAGGGGGAGCGTACGTGTGAGGGCACGGGTTAGTGTTAGCGTACGGGTTAGGATTAGGGGACGGGTGAGGGTCAGGCTTCGTGGAAGGGTTAGGGTTAGGGTTCGGGCTAGGGTAAGGGTTAGGGGACGGGGACGGTTTAGGGTCCAGGGGAGGGTACGACAACGCTTTAGGGGGAGCGTACGTGTGAGGGCGCGGGTTAGTGTTAGCGTACGGGTTAGGATTATGGGACGGGTGAGGGTCAGGCTTCGGGGAAGGGTTAGGGTTAGGGTTCGGGCTAGGGTTAGGGTTAGGGGACGGGGACGGTTTAGGGTCCAGGGGAGGGTACGACAACGCTTTAGGGGGAGCGTACGTGTCAGGGCGCGGGTTAGTGTTAGCGTACGGGTTAGTATTAGGGGACGGGTGAGGGTCAAGCTTCGGGGAAGGGTTAGGTTTAGGGTTCGGGCTGGGGTTAGGGTTAGGGGACGGGGACGGTTTAGGGTCCAGGGTAGGGTACGACAACGCTTTAGGGGGAGCGTACGTGTGAGGGCGCGGGTTAGTGTTAGCGTACGGTTTAGGGTTAGGGGACGGGTGAGGGTCAGGCTTCGGGGAAGTGTTAGGGTTAGGGTTCGGGCTAGGGTTAGGGTTAGGGGACGGGGACGGTTTAGGGTTCAGGGGAGGTTACGACAACGCTTTAGGGGGAGCGTACGTGTGAGGGCGCGGGTTAGTGTTAGCGTACGGGTTAGGATTAGGGGACGGGTGAGGGTCAGGCTTCGGGGAAGTGTTAGGGTTAGGGTTCGGGCTAGGGTTAGGGTTAGGGGACGGGGACGGTTTAGGGTCCAGGGGAGGGTACGACAACGCTTAAGGGGAAGCGTATGCGTGAGGGCGCGGGTTAGTGTTAGCGTACGGGTTATGTTTAGGGGACGGGTGAGGGTCAGGCTTCGGGGAAGGGTTAGGGTTAGGGTTCGGGCTAGGGTTAGGGTTAGGGGACGGGGACGGTTTAGGGTCCAGGGGAGGGTACGACAACGCTTTAGGGGGAGCGTACGTGTGAGGGCGCGGGTTAGTGTTAGCGTACGGGTTAGGATTAGGGGACGGGTGAGGGTCAGGCTTCGGGGAAGGGTTAGGGTTAGGGTTCGGACTAGGGTTAGGGTTAGGGGACGGGGACGGTTTAGGGTCCAGGGGAGGGTACGACAACGCTTTAGGGGGAGCGTACGTGTGAGGGCGCGGGTTAGTGTAAGCGTACAGGTTAGGATTAGAGGACGGGTGAGGGTCAGGCTTCGGGGAAGGGTTAGGGTTAGGGTTCGGGCTAGGGTTAGGGTTAGGGGACGGGGACGGTTTAGGGTCCAGGGGAGGGTACGACAACGCTTTAGGGGGAGCGTACGTGTGAGGGCGCGGGTTAGTGTTAGCGTACGGGTTAGGATTAAGGGACGGGTGAGGGTCAGGCTTCGGGGAAGGGTTAGGGTTAGGGTTCGGGCTAGGGTTAGGGTTAGGGGACGGGGACGGTTTAGGGTCCAGGGGAGGGTACGACAACGCTTTAGGGGGAGTGTACGTGTGAGGGCGCGGGTTAGTGTTAGCGTACGGGTTAGGATTAGAGGACGGGTGAGGGTCAGGCTTCGGGGAAGGGTTAGGGTTAGGGTTCGGGCTAGGGTTAGGGTTAGGGGACGGGGACGGTTTAGGGTCCAGGGGAGGGTACGACAACGCTTTAGGGGGAGCGTACGTGTGAGGGCGCGGGTTAGTGTAAGCGTACGGGTTAGGATTAGAGGACGGGTGAGGGTCAGGCTTCGGGGAAGGTTTAGGGTTAGGGTTCGGGCTAGGGTTAGGGTTAGGGGACGGGGACGGTTTAGGGTCCAGGGGAGGGTACGACAACGCTTTAGGGGGAGCGTACGTGTGAGGGCGCGGGTTAGTGTTAGCATACGGGTTAGGATTAGGGGACGTGTGAGGGTCAGGCTTCGGGGAAGGTTTAGGTTTAGGGTTCGGGGTAGGGTTAGGGTTAGGGGACGGGGACGGTTTAGGGTCCAGGGGAGGGTACGACAACGCTTTACGGGGAGCGTACGTGTGAGGGCGCGGGTTAGTGTTAGCGTACGGGTTAGGATTAGGGGACGGGTGAGGGTCAGGCTTCGGGGAAGGGTTAGGGTTAGGGTACGGACTAGGGTTAGTGTTAGGGGACGGGGACGGTTTAGGGTCCAGGGGAGGGTACGACAACGCTTAAGGGGGAGCGTACTTGTGAGGGCGCGGGTTAGTGTTAGCGTACGGGTTAGTATTAGGGGACGGGTGAGGGTCAGGCTTCGGGGAAGTGTTAGGGTTAGGGTTCGGGCTAGGGTTAGGGTTAGGGGACAGGGACGGTTTAGGGTCCAGGGGAGGGTACGACAAAGCTTTAGGGGGAGCATACGTGTGAGGGCGCGGGTTAGTGTTAGCGTACGGGTTAGGATTAGGGGACGGGTGAGTGTCAGGCTTCGGGGAAGGGTTAGGGTTAGGGTTCGGACTAGGGTTAGGGTTAGGGGACGGGGACGGTTTAGGGTCCAGGGGAGTGTACGACAACGCTTAAGGGGGAGCGTACGCGTGAGGGCGCGGGTTAGTGTTAGCGTACGGGTTAGGATTAGGGGACGGGTGAGGGTCAGGCTTCGGGGAAGGGTTAGGGTTAGGGTTCGGGCTAGGGTTAGGGTTAGGGGACGGGGACGGTTTAGGGTCCAGGGGAGGGTAAGACAACGCTTTAGGGGGAGCGTACGTGTGAGGGCGCGGGTTAGTGTTAGCGTACGGGTTAGGATTAGGGGACGGGTGAGGGTCAGGCTTCGGGGAAGGGTTAGGGTTAGGGTTCGGGCTAGGGTTAGGGTTAGGGGACGGGGACGGTTTAGGGTCCAGGGGAGGGAACGACAACGCTTTAGGGGGAGCGTACGTGTGAGGGCGCGGGATAGTGTAAGCGTACGGGTTAGGATTAGAGGACGGGTGAGGGTCAGGCTTCGGGGAAGGGTTAGGGTTAGCGTTCGGGCTAGGGTTAGGGTTAGGGGACGGGGACGGTTTAGGGTCCAGGGGAGGGTACGACAACGCTTTAGGGGGAGCGTACGTGTGAGGGCGCAGGTTAGTGTTAGCGTACGGGTTAGGATTAGGGGACGGGTGAGGGTCAGGCTTCGGGAAGGGTTAGTGTTAGGGTTCGGGCTAGGGTTAGGGTTAGGGGCCGGGGACGGTTTAGGGTCCAGGGGAGGGTACGACAACGCTTAAGGGGGAGCGTACGCGTGAGGGCGCGGGTTAGTGTTAGCGTACGGGTTAGGATTAGGGGACGGGTGAGGGTCAGGCTTCGGGGAAGGGTTAGGGTTAGGGTTCGGGCTAGGGTTAGGGTTAGGGGACGGGGACGGTTTAGGGTCCAGGGGAGGGTACGACAACGCTTTAGGGGGAGCGTACGTGTGAGGGCGCGGGTTAGTGTTAGCGTACGGGTTAGGATTAGGGGACGGGTGAGGGTCAGGCTTCGGGGAAGGTTTAGGGTTAGGGTTCGGGCTAGGGTTAGGGTTAGGGGACGGGGACGGTTTAGGGTCCAGGGGAGGGTACGACAACGCTTTAGGGAGAGCGTACGTGTGAGGGCGCGGGTTAGTGTAAGCGTACGGGTTAGTATTAGAGGACGGGTGAGGGTCTGGATTCGGGGAAGGGTTAGGGTTAGGGTTCGGGCTAGGGTTAGGGTTAGGGGACGGGGACGGTTTAGGGTCCAGGGGAGGGTACGACAACGCTTTAGGGGGAGCGTACGTGTGAGGGCGCGGGTTAGTGTTAGCGTACGGTTTAGGATTAGGGGATGGGTGAGGGTCAGGCTTCGGGGAAGGGTTAGGGTTAGGGTTCGGGCTAGGTTTAGGGTTAGGGGACGGGGACGGTTTAGGGTCCAGTGGAGGGTACGACAACGCTTTAGGGGGAGCGTTCGTGTGAGGGCGCGGGTTAGTGTTGGCGTACGGGTTAGGATTAGGGGACGGGTGAGGGTCAGGCTTCGGGGAAGGGTTAGGGTTAGGGTTCGGGCTAGGGTTAGGGTTAGGGGACGGGGATGGTTTAGGGTCCAGGGGAGGGTACGACAACGCTTTAGGGGTAGCGTACGTGTGAGGGCGCGGGTTAGTGTTAGCGTACGGGTTAGGGTTAGGGGACGGTTGAGGGTCAGGCTTCGGGGAAGGGTTAGGGTTAGGGTTCGGGCTAGGGTTAGGGTTAGGGGACGGGGACGGTTTAGGGTCCAGGGGAGGGTACGACAACGCTTTAGGGGGAGCATACGTGTGAGGGCGCGAGTTAGTGTTAGCGTACGGGTTAGGATTATGGGACGGGTGAGGGTCAATCTTCGGGGAAGGGTTAGGGTTAGGGTTCGGGCTAGGGTTAGGGTTAGGGGACGGGGACGGTTTAGGGTCCAGGGGAGGGTACGACAACGCTTTAGGGGGAGCGTACGTGTGAGGGCGCGGGTTAGTGTTAGCGTACGGGTTAGGATTAGGGGACGTGTGAGGGTCAGGCTTCGGGGAAGGGTTAGGGTTAGGGTTCGGGCTAGGGTTAGGGTTAGGGGTCGGGGACGGTTTAGGGTCCAGGGGAGGGTACGACAACGCTTTAGGGCGAGCGTACGTATGAGGGCGCAGGTTAGTGTTAGCGTATAGGTTAGGTTTAGAGGACGGGTGAGGGTCAAGCTTCGGGGAAGGGTTAGGGTTAGCATTCGGGCTAGGGTTAGGGTTAGGGGACGGGGACGGTTTAGGGTCCAGGGGAGGGTACGACAACGCTTTAGGGGGAGCGTACGTGTGAGGGGGCGGGTTAGTGTTAGTGTACGATTTAGGGTTAGGGGAAGGGTGAGGGTCAGGCTTCGGGGAAGTGTTAGGGTTAGGGTTCGGGCTAGGGTTAGTGTTAGGGGACGGGGACGGTTTAGGGTCCAGGGGAGGGTACGACAACGCTTTAGGGGGAGCGTACGTGTGAGGGCGCGGGTTAGTGTTAGCGTACGGGTTAGGATTAGGGGACTGGTGAGGGTCAGGCTTCGGGGAAGGGTTAGGGTTATGGTTCGGGCTAGGGTTAGGGTTAGGTTATGGGGACGGTTTAGGGTCCAGGGGAGGGTACGACAACGCTTTAGGGGGAGCGTACGTGTGAGGGCGCAGGTTAGTGTTAGCGTACGGGTTAGGATTAGGGGACGGGTGAGGGTCAGGCTTCGGGGAAGGGTTAGGGTTAGGGTTCGGGCTAGGGTTAGGGTTAGGGGACGGGGACGGTTTAGGGTCCAGGGGAGGGTACGACAACGCTTTAGGGGGAGCGTACGTGTGAGGGCGCGGGTTAGTGTTAGCGTACGGGTTAGGATTAGGGGACGGGTGAGGGTCAGGCTTCGGGGAAGGTTTAGGGTTAGGGTTCGGGCTAGGGTTAGGGTTAGGGGACGGGGACGGTTTAGGGTCCAGGGGAGGGTACGACAACGCTTTAGGGAGAGCGTACGTGTGAGGACGCGGGTTAGTGTAAGCGTACGGGTTAGTATTAGAGGACGGGTGAGGGTCTGGATTCGGGGAAGGGTTAGGGTTAGGGTTCGGGCTAGGGTTAGGGTTAGGGGACGGGGACGGTTTAGGGTCCAGGGGAGTGTACGACAACGCTTTAGGGGGAGCGTACGTGTGAGGGCGCGGGTTAGTGTTAGTGTACGGTTTAGGATTAGGGGACGGGTGAGGGTCAGGCTTCGGGGAAGGGTTAGGGTTAGGGTTCGGGCTAGGTTTAGGGTTAGGGGACGGGGACGGTTTAGGGTCCAGTGGAGGGTACGACAACGCTTTAGGGGGAGCGTACGTGTGAGGGCACGGGTTAGTGTTAGCGTACGGGTTAGGATTAGGGGACGGGTGAGGGTCAGGCTTCGGGGAAGGGTTAGGGTTAGGGTTCGGTCTAGGGTTAGGGTTAGGGGACAGGGATGGTTTAGGGTCCAGGGGAGGGTACGACAACGCTTTAGGGGTAGCGTACGTGTGAGGGCGCGGGTTAGTGTTAGCGTACGGGTTAGGATTATGGGACGGGTGAGGGTCAGGCTTCGGGGAAGGGTTAGGGTTAGGGTTCGGGCTAGGGTTAGGGTTAGGGGACGGGGACGGTTTAGGGTCCAGGGGAGGGTACGACAACGCTTTAGGGGGAGCGTACGTGTGAGGGCGCTGGTTAGTGTTAGCGTACGGGTTAGGATTAGGGGACGTGTGAGGGTCAGGCTTCGGGGAAGGGTTAGGGTTAGGGTTCGGGCTAGGGTTAGGGTTAGGGGTCGGGGACGGTTTAGGGTCCAGGGGAGGGTACGACAACGCTTTAGGGCGAGCGTACGTATGAGGGCGCAGGTTAGTGTTAGCGTACAGGTTAGGTTTAGAGGACGGGTGAGGGTCAAGCTTCGGGGAAGGGTTAGGGTTAGCATTCGGGCTAGGGTTAGGGTTAGGGGACGGGGACGGTTTAGGGTCCAGGGGAGGGTACGACAACGCTTAAGGGGGAGCGTACGCGTGAGGGCGTGGGTTAGTGTTAGCGTACGGGTTAGGATTAGGGGACGGGTGAGGGTCAGGCTTCGGGGAAGGGTTAAGGTTAGGGTTCGGGCTAGGGTTAGGGTTAGGGGACGGGGACGGTTTAGGGTCCAGGGGAGGGTACGACAATGCTTTGGGGGAGCGTACGTGTGAGGGCGCAGTTAGTGTTAGCGTACTGGTTAGGATTAGGGGACGTGTGAGGGTCAGGCTTCGGGGAAGGGTTAGGCTTAGGGTTCGGGCTAGGGTTAGGGTTAGGGGACGGGGACGGTTTAGGGTCCAGGGGAGGGTACGACAACGCTTTAGGGGGAGCGTATGTGTGAGGGCGTTGGTTAGTGTTAGCGTACGGGTTAGGATTAGGGGACGGGTGAGGGTCAGGCTTTGGGGAAGTGTTAGGGTTAGGGTTCGGGCTAGGGTTAGGGTTAGGGTACGGGGACGGTTTAGGGTCCAGGGGTGGGAACGACAACGCTTTAGGGGGAGCGTACGTGTGAGGGCGCGGGTTAGTGTTAGCGTACGGGTTAGGATTAGGGGACGGGTGAGGGTCAGGCTTCGTGGAAGGGTTAGGGTTAGGGTTCGGGCTAGGGTAAGGGTTAGGGGACGGGGACGGTTTAGGGTCCAGGGGAGGGTACGACAACGCTTTAGGGGGAGCGTACGTGTGAGGGCGCGGGTTAGTGATAGCGTACGGGTTAGGATTATGGGACGGGTGAGGGTCAGGCTTCGGAGAAGGGTTAGGGTTAGGGTTCGAGCTAGGGTTAGGGTTAGGGGACGGGGACGGTTTAGGGTCCAGGGGAGGGTACGACAACGCTTTAGGGGGAGCGTACGTGTGAGGGCGCGGGTTAGTGTTAGCGTACGGGTTAGGATTAGGGGACGGGTGAGGGTCAGGCTTCGGGGAAGGGTTAGGGTTAGGGTTCGGGCTAGGGTTAATGTTATGGGACGGGGACGGTTTAGGGTCCAGGGGAGGGTACGACAACGCTTTAGGGGGAGCGTACGCATGAGGGCGCGGGTTAGTGTTAGCGTACGGGTTAGGATTAGGGGACGGGTGAGGGTCAGGCTTCGGGGAAGGGTTAGGGTTAGGGTTCCGGCTAGGGTTAGGGTTAGGGGACGGGGACGGTTTAGGGTCCAGGGGAGGGTACGACAACGCTTTAGGGGGAGCGTACGTGTGAGGGCGCGGGTTAGTGTTAGCGTACGGGTTAGGATTAAGGGACGGGTGAGGGTCAGGCTTCGGGGAAGGGTTAGGGTTAGGGTTCGGGCTAGGGTTAGGTTTAGGGGACGGGGACGGTTTAGGGTCCAGGGGAGGGTACGACAACGCTTTAGGGGGAGCGTATGTGTGAGGGCGCGGGTTAGTGTTAGCGTACGGGTTAGGATTAGGGGACGGGTGAGGGTCAGGCTTCGGGGAAGTTTTAGGGTTAGGGTTCGGGCTAGGGTTAGGGTTAGGGTACGGGGACGGTTTAGGGTCCAGGGGAGGGTACGACAACGCTTTAGGGGGAGCGTACGTGTGAGGGCACGGGTTAGTGTTAGCGTACGGGTTAGGATTAGGGGACGGGTGAGGGTCAGGCTTCGTGGAAGCGTTAGGGTTAGGGTTCGGGCTAGGGTAAGGGTTAGGGGACGGGGACGGTTTAGGGTCCAGGGGAGGGTACGACAACGCTTTAGGGGGAGCGTACGTGTGAGGGCGCGGGTTAGTGTTAGCGTACGGGTTAGGATTATGGGACGGGTGAGGGTCAGGCTTCGGGGAAGGGTTAGGGTTAGGGTTCGGGCTAGGGTTAGGGTTAGGGGACGGGGACGGTTTAGGGTCCAGGGGAGGGTACGACAACGCTTTAGGGGGAGCGTACGTGTCAGGGCGCGGGTTAGTGTTAGCGTACGGGTTAGTATTAGGGGACGGGTGAGGGTCAAGCTTCGGGGAAGGGTTAGGTTTAGGGTTCGGGCTGGGGTTAGGGTTAGGGGACGGGGACGGTTTAGGGTCCAGGGTAGGGTACGACAACGCTTTAGGGGGTGCGTACGTGTGAGGGCGCGGGTTAGTGTTAGCGTACGGTTTAGGGTTAGGGGACGGGTGAGGGTCAGGCTTCGGGGAAGTGTTAGGGTTAGGGTTCGGGCTAGGGTTAGGGTTAGGGGACGGGGACGGTTTAGGGTTCAGGGCAGGTTACGACAACGCTTTAGGGGGAGCGTACGTGTGAGGGCGCGGGTTAGTGTTAGCGTACGGGTTAGGATTAGGGGACGGGTGAGGGTCAGGCTTCGGGGAAGTGTTAGGGTTAGGGTTCGGGTTAGGGTTAGGGTTAGGGGACGGGGACGGTTTAGGGTCCAGGGGAGGGTACGACAACGCTTAAGGGGAAGCGTATGCGTGAGGGCGCGGGTTAGTGTTAGCGTACGGGTTAGGTTTAGGGGACGGGTGAGGGTCAGGCTTCGGGGAAGGGTTAGGGTTAGGGTTCGGGCTAGGGTTAGGGTTAGGGGACGGGGACGGTTTAGGGTCCAGGGGAGGGTACGACAACGCTTTAGGGGGAGCGTACGTGTGAGGGCGCGGGTTAGTGTTAGCGTACGGGTTAGGATTAGGGGACGGGTGAGGGTCAGGCTTCGGGGAAGGGTTAGGGTTAGGGTTCGGACTAGGGTTAGGGTTAGGGGACGGGGACGGTTTAGGGTCCAGGGGAGGGTACGACAACGCTTTAGGGGGAGCGTACGTGTGAGGGCGCGGGTTAGTGTAAGCGTACAGGTTAGGATTAGAGGACGGGTGAGGGTCAGGCTTCGGGGAAGGGTTAGGGTTAGGGTTCGGGCTAGGGTTAGGGTTAGGGGACGGGGACGGTTTAGGGTCCAGGGGAGGGTACGACAACGCTTTAGGGGGAGCGTACGTGTGAGGGCGCGGGTTAGTGTTAGCGTACGGGTTAGGATTAGGGGACGTGTGTGTGTCAGGCTTCGGGGAAGGTTTAGGTTTAGGGTTCGGGCTAGGGTTAGGGTTAGGGGACGGGGACGGTTTAGGGTCCAGGGGAGGGTACGACAACGCTTTACGGGGAGCATACGTGTGAGGGCGCGGGTTAGTGTTAGCGTACGGGTTAGGATTAGGGGACGGGTGAGGGTCAGGCTTCGGGGAAGGGTTAGGCTTAGGGTTCGGGCTAGGGTTAGGGTTAGGGGACGGGGATGGTTTAGGGTCCAGGGGAGGGTACGACAACGCTTTAGGGGGAGCGTACATGTGAGCGCGCGGGTTAGTGTTAGCGTACGGGTTAGGATTAGGGGACGGGTGAGGGTCAGGCTTCGGGGAAGGGTTAGGGTTAGGGTTCGGGCTAGGGTTAGGGTTAGGGGACGGGGACGGTTTAGGGTCCAGGGGAGGGTACGACAACGCTTTAGGGGGAGCGTACGTGTGAGGGCGCGGGTTAGTGTTAGCGTACGGGTTAGGATTAGGGGACGGGTGAGGGTCAGGCTTCGGGGAAGGTTTAGGGTTAGGGTTCGGGCTAGGGTTAGGGTTAGGGGACGGGGACGGTTTAGGGTCCAGGGGAGGGTACGACAACGCTTTAGGGAGAGCGTACGTGTGAGGACGCGGGTTAGTGTAAGCGTACGGGTTAGTATTAGAGGACGGGTGAGGGTCTGGATTCGGGGAAGGGTTAGGGTTAGGGTTCGGGCTAGGGTTAGGGTTAGGGGACGGGGACGGTTTAGGGTCCAGGGGAGGGTACGACAACGCTTTAGGGGGAGCGTACGTGTGAGGGCGCGGGTTAGTGTTAGCGTACGGGTTAGGATTAGGGGACGGGTGAGGGTCAGGCTTCGGGGAAGGGTTAGGGTTAGGGTTCGGGCTAGGGTTAATGTTATGGGACGGGGACGGTTTAGGGTCCAGGGGAGGGTACGACAACGCTTTAGGGGGAGCGTACGCATGAGGGCGCGGGTTAGTGTTAGCGTACGGGTTAGGATTAGGGGACGGGTGAGGGTCAGGCTTCGGGGAAGGGTTAGGGTTAGGGTTCCGGCTAGGGTTAGGGTTAGGGGACGGGGACGGTTTAGGGTCCAGGGGAGGGTACGACAACGCTTTAGGGGGAGCGTACGTGTGAGGGCGCGGGTTAGTGTTAGCGTACGGGTTAGGATTAAGGGACGGGTGAGGGTCAGGCTTCGGGGAAGGGTTAGGGTTAGGGTTCGGGCTAGGGTTAGGTTTAGGGGACGGGGACGGTTTAGGGTCCAGGGGAGGGTACGACAACGCTTTAGGGGGAGCGTATGTGTGAGGGCGCGGGTTAGTGTTAGCGTACGGGTTAGGATTAGGGGACGGGTGAGGGTCAGTCTTCGGGGAAGGGTTAGGGTTAGCGTTCGGGCTTGGGTTAGGGTTAGGGGACGGGGACGGTTTAGGGTCCAGGGGAGGGTACGACAATGCTTTAGGGGGAGCGTATGTGTGAAGGCGTTGGTTAGTGTTAGCGTACGGGTTAGGATTAGGGGACGGGTGAGGGTCAGGCTTCGGGGAAGTTTTAGGGTTAGGGTTCGGGCTAGGGTTAGGGTTAGGGTACGGGGACGGTTTAGGGTCCAGGGGAGGGTACGACAACGCTTTAGGGGGAGCGTACGTGTGAGGGCACGGGTTAGTGTTAGCGTACGGGTTAGGATTAGGGGACGGGTGAGGGTCAGGCTTCGTGGAAGCGTTAGGGTTAGGGTTCGGGCTAGGGTAAGGGTTAGGGGACGGGGACGGTTTAGGGTCCAGGGGAGGGTACGACAACGCTTTAGGGGGAGCGTACGTGTGAGGGCGCGGGTTAGTGTTAGCGTACGGGTTAGGATTATGGGACGGGTGAGGGTCAGGCTTCGGGGAAGGGTTAGGGTTAGGGTTCGGGCTAGGGTTAGGGTTAGGGGACGGGGACGGTTTAGGGTCCAGGGGAGGGTACGACAACGCTTTAGGGGGAGCGTACGTGTCAGGGCGCGGGTTAGTGTTAGCGTACGGGTTAGTATTAGGGGACGGGTGAGGGTCAAGCTTCGGGGAAGGGTTAGGTTTAGGGTTCGGGCTGGGGTTAGGGTTAGGGGACGGGGACGGTTTAGGGTCCAGGGTAGGGTACGACAACGCTTTAGGGGGTGCGTACGTGTGAGGGCGCGGGTTAGTGTTAGCGTACGGTTTAGGGTTAGGGGACGGGTGAGGGTCAGGCTTCGGGGAAGTGTTAGGGTTAGGGTTCGGGCTAGGGTTAGGGTTAGGGGACGGGGACGGTTTAGGGTTCAGGGCAGGTTACGACAACGCTTTAGGGGGAGCGTACGTGTGAGGGCGCGGGTTAGTGTTAGCGTACGGGTTAGGATTAGGGGACGGGTGAGGGTCAGGCTTCGGGGAAGTGTTAGGGTTAGGGTTCGGGTTAGGGTTAGGGTTAGGGGACGGGGACGGTTTAGGGTCCAGGGGAGGGTACGACAACGCTTAAGGGGAAGCGTATGCGTGAGGGCGCGGGTTAGTGTTAGCGTACGGGTTAGGTTTAGGGGACGGGTGAGGGTCAGGCTTCGGGGAAGGGTTAGGGTTAGGGTTCGGGCTAGGGTTAGGGTTAGGGGACGGGGACGGTTTAGGGTCCAGGGGAGGGTACGACAACGCTTTAGGGGGAGCGTACGTGTGAGGGCGCGGGTTAGTGTTAGCGTACGGGTTAGGATTAGGGGACGGGTGAGGGTCAGGCTTCGGGGAAGGGTTAGGGTTAGGGTTCGGACTAGGGTTAGGGTTAGGGGACGGGGACGGTTTAGGGTCCAGGGGAGGGTACGACAACGCTTTAGGGGGAGCGTACGTGTGAGGGCGCGGGTTAGTGTAAGCGTACAGGTTAGGATTAGAGGACGGGTGAGGGTCAGGCTTCGGGGAAGGGTTAGGGTTAGGGTTCGGGCTAGGGTTAGGGTTAGGGGACGGGGACGGTTTAGGTTCCCGGGGAGGGTACGACAACGCTTTAGGGGGAGCGTACGTGTGAGGGCGCGGGTTAGTGTTAGCGTACGGGTTAGGATTAGGGGACGTGTGTGTGTCAGGCTTCGGGGAAGGTTTAGGTTTAGGGTTCGGGCTAGGGTTAGGGTTAGGGGACGGGGACGGTTTAGGGTCCAGGGGAGGGTACGACAACGCTTTACGGGGAGCATACGTGTGAGGGCGCGGGTTAGTGTTAGCGTACGGGTTAGGATTAGGGGACGGGTGAGGGTCAGGCTTCGGGGAAGGGTTAGGCTTAGGGTTCGGGCTAGGGTTAGGGTTAGGGGACGGGGATGGTTTAGGGTCCAGGGGAGGGTACGACAACGCTTTAGGGGGAGCGTACATGTGAGCGCGCGGGTTAGTGTTAGCGTACGGGTTAGGATTAGGGGACGGGTGAGGGTCAGGCTTCGGGGAAGGGTTAGGGTTAGGGTTCGGGCTAGGGTTAGGGTTAGGGGACGGGGACGGTTTAGGGTCCAGGGGAGGGTACGACAACGCTTTAGGGGGAGCGTACGTGTGAGGGCGCAGGTTAGTGTTAGCGTACGGTTTAGGAATAGGGGACGGGTGAGGGTCAGGCTTCGGGGAAGGGTTAGGGTTAGGGTTCGGGCTAGGTTTAGGGTTAGGGGACGGGGACGGGTTAGGGTCCAGGGGAGGGTACGACAACGCTTTAGGGTGAGCGTACGTGTGAGGGCGCGGGTTAGTGTTAGCGTACGGGTTAGGATTAGGGGATGGGTGAGGGTCAGGCTTCGGGGAAGGGTTAGGGTTAGGGTTCGGGCTAGGGTTAGGGTTAGGGGACGGGGATGGTTTAGGGTCCAGGGGAGGCTACGACAATGCTTTAGGGGTAGCGTACGTGTGAGGGCGCGGGTTAGTGTTAGCGTACGGGTTAGGGTTAGGGGACGGTTGAGGGTCAGGCTTCGGGGAAGGGTTAGGGTTACGGTTCGGGCTCGGGTTAGGGTTAGGGGACGGGGACGGTTTAGGGTCCAGGGGAGAGTACGACAACACTTTAGGGGGAGCGTACGTGTGAGGGCGCGGGTTAGTGTTAGCGTACGGGTAAGGATTATGGGACGGGTGAGGGTCAGGCTTCGGGGAAGGGTTAGGGTTAGGGTTCGGGCTAGGGTTAGGGTTAGGGGACGGGGACGGTTTAGGGTCCAGGGGAGGGTACGACAACGCTTTAGGGGGAGCGTACGTGTGAGGGCGCGGGTTAGTGTTAGCGTATGGGTTAGGATTAGGGGACAGGTGATGGTCAGGCTTCGGGGAGGGGTTAGGGTTAGGGTTCGGGCTAGGGTTAGGGTTAGGGGTCAGGGACGGTTTAGGGTCCAGGGGAGGGTACGACAACGCTTTAGGGGGAGTGTACGTGTGAGGGCGCAGGTTAGTGTTAGCGTACGGGTTAGGTTTAGAGGACGGGTGAGGGTCAAGCTTCGGGGAAGGGTTAGGGTTAGCGTTCGGGCTAGGGTTAGGGTTAGGGGACGGGGACGGTTTAGGGTCCAGGGGAGGGTACGACAACGCTTTAGGGGGAGCGTACGTGTGAGGGCGCGGGTTAGTGTTAGTGTACGGTTTAGGATTAGGGGACGGGTGAGGGTCAGGCTTCGGGGAAGGGTTAGGGTTAGGGTTCGGGCTAGGTTTAGGGTTAGGGGACGGGGACGGTTTAGGGTCCAGTGGAGGGTACGACAACGCTTTAGGGGGAGCGTACGTGTGAGGGCGCGGGTTAGTGTTAGCGTACGGGTTAGGATTAGGGGACGGGTGAGGGTCAGGCTTCGGGGAAGGGTTAGGGTTAGGGTTCGGTCTAGGGTTAGGGTTAGGGGACAGGGATGGTTTAGGGTCCAGGGGAGGGTACGACAACGCTTTAGGGGTAGCGTACGTGTGAGGGCGCGGGTTAGTGTTAGCGTACGGGTTAGGGTTAGGGGACGGTTGAGGGTCAGGCTTCGGGGAAGGGTTAGGGTTAGGGTTCGGGCTAGGGTTAGGGTTAGGGGACGGGGACAGTTTAGGGTCCAGGGGAGGGTACGACAACGCTTTAGGGGGAGCGTACGTGTGAGGGCGCGGGTTAGTGTTAGCGTACGGGTTAGGATTATGGGACGGGTGAGGGTCAGGCTTCGGGGAAGGGTTAGGGTTAGGGTTCGGGCTAGGGTTAGGGTTAGGGGACGGGGACGGTTTAGGGTCCAGGGGAGGGTACGACAACGCTTTAGGGGGAGCGTACGTGTGAGGGCGCTGGTTAGTGTTAGCGTACGGGTTAGGATTAGGGGACGTGTGAGGGTCAGGCTTCGGGGAAGGGTTAGGGTTAGGGTTCGGGCTAGGGTTAGGGTTAGGGGTCGGGGACGGTTTAGGGTCCAGGGGAGGGTATGACAACGCTTTAGGGCGAGCGTACGTATGAGGGCGCAGGTTAGTGTTAGCGTACAGGTTAGGTTTAGAGGACGGGTGAGGGTCAAGCTTCGGGGAAGGGTTAGGGTTAGCATTCGGGCTAGGGTTAGGGTTAGGGGACGGGGACGGTTTAGGGTCCAGGGGAGGGTACGACAACGCTTAAGGGGGAGCGTACGCGTGAGGGCGCGGGTTAGTGTTAGCGTACGGGTTAGGATTAGGGGACGGGTGAGGGTCAGGCTTCGGGGAAGGGTTAAGGTTAGGGTTCGGGCTAGGGTTAGGGTTAGTGGACGGGGACGGTTTAGGGTCCAGGGGAGGGTACGACAATGCTTTGGGGGAGCGTACGTGTGAGGGCGCAGTTAGTGTTAGCGTACTGGTTAGTATTAGAGGACGGGTGAGGGTCTGGATTCGGGGAAGGGTTAGGGTTAGGGTTCGGGCTAGGGTTAGGGTTAGGGGACGGGGACGGTTTAGGGTCCAGGGGAGTGTACGACAACGCTTTAGGGGGAGCGTACGTGTGAGGGCGCGGGTTAGTGTTAGTGTACGGTTTAGGATTAGGGGACGGGTGAGGGTCAGGCTTCGGGGAAGGGTTAGGGTTAGGGTTCGGGCTAGGTTTAGGGTTAGGGGACGGGGACGGTTTAGGGTCCAGTGGAGGGTACGACAACGCTTTAGGGGGAGCGTACGTGTGAGGGCACGGGTTAGTGTTAGCGTACGGGTTAGGATTAGGGGACGGGTGAGGGTCAGGCTTCGGGGAAGGGTTAGGGTTAGGGTTCGGTCTAGGGTTAGGGTTAGGGGACAGGGATGGTTTAGGGTCCAGGGGAGGGTACGACAACGCTTTAGGGGTAGCGTACGTGTGAGGGCGCGGGTTAGTGTTAGCGTACGGGTTAGGATTATGGGACGGGTGAGGGTCAGGCTTCGGGGAAGGGTTAGGGTTAGGGTTCGGGCTAGGGTTAGGGTTAGGGGACGGGGACGGTTTAGGGTCCAGGGGAGGGTACGACAACGCTTTAGGGGGAGCGTACGTGTGAGGGCGCTGGTTAGTGTTAGCGTACGGGTTAGGATTAGGGGACGTGTGAGGGTCAGGCTTCGGGGAAGGGTTAGGGTTAGGGTTCGGGCTAGGGTTAGGGTTAGGGGTCGGGGACTGTTTAGGGTCCAGGGGAGGGTACGACAACGCTTTAGGGCGAGCGTACGTATGAGGGCGCAGGTTAGTGTTAGCGTACAGGTTAGGTTTAGAGGACGGGTGAGGGTCAAGCTTCGGGGAAGGGTTAGGGTTAGCATTCGGGCTAGGGTTAGGGTTAGGGGACGGGGACGGTTTAGGGTCCAGGGGAGGGTACGACAACGCTTAAGGGGGAGCGTACGCGTGAGGGCGTGGGTTAGTGTTAGCGTACGGGTTAGGATTAGGGGACGGGTGAGGGTCAGGCTTCGGGGAAGGGTTAAGGTTAGGGTTCGGGCTAGGGTTAGGGTTAGGGGACGGGGACGGTTTAGGGTCCAGGGGAGGGTACGACAATGCTTTGGGGGAGCGTACGTGTGAGGGCGCAGTTAGTGTTAGCGTACTGGTTAGGATTAGGGGACGTGTGAGGGTCAGGCTTCGGGGAAGGGTTAGGGTTCGGGTTCGGGCTAGGGTTAGGTTTAGGGGACGGGGACGGTTTAGGGTCCAGGGGAGGGTACGACAACGCTTTAGGGGGAGCGTACGCATGAGGGCGCGGGTTAGTGTTAGCGTACGGGTTAGGATTAAGGGACGGGTGAGGGTCAGGCTTCGGGGAAGGGTTAGGGTTAGGGTTCGGGCTAGGGTTAGGTTTAGGGGACGGGGACGGTTTAGGGTCCAGGGGAGGGTACGACAACGCTTTAGGGGGAGCGTACGTGTGAGGGCGCGGGTTAGTGTTAGCGTACGGGTTAGGATTAAGGGACGGGTGAGGGTCAGGCTTCGGGGAAGGGTTAGGGTTAGGGTTCGGGCTAGGGTTAGGTTTAGGGGACGGGGACGGTTTAGGGTCCAGGGGAGGGTACGACAACGCTTTAGGGGGAGCGTATGTGTGAGGGCGCGGGTTAGTGTTAGCGTACGGGTTAGGATTAGGGGACGGGTGAGGGTCAGGCTTCGGGGAAGGGTTAGGGTTAGCGTTCGGGCTTGGGTTAGGGTTAGGGGACGGGGACGGTTTAGGGTCCAGGGGAGGGTACGACAATGCTTTAGGGGGAGCGTATGTGTGAAGGCGTTGGTTAGTGTTAGCGTACGGGTTAGGATTAGGGGACGGGTGAGGGTCAGGCTTCGGGGAAGTTTTAGGGTTAGGGTTCGGGCTAGGGTTAGGGTTAGGGTACGGGGACGGTTTAGGGTCCAGGGGAGGGTACGACAACGCTTTAGGGGGAGCGTACGTGTGAGGGCACGGGTTAGTGTTAGCGTACGGGTTAGGATTAGGGGACGGGTGAGGGTCAGGCTTCGTGGAAGCGTTAGGGTTAGGGTTCGGGCTAGGGTAAGGGTTAGGGGACGGGGACGGTTTAGGGTCCAGGGGAGGGTACGACAACGCTTTAGGGGGAGCGTACGTGTGAGGGCGCGGGTTAGTGTTAGCGTACGGGTTAGGATTATGGGACGGGTGAGGGTCAGGCTTCGGGGAAGGGTTAGGGTTAGGGTTCGGGCTAGGGTTAGGGTTAGGGGACGGGGACGGTTTAGGGTCCAGGGGAGGGTACGACAACGCTTTAGGGGGAGCGTACGTGTCAGGGCGCGGGTTAGTGTTAGCGTACGGGTTAGTATTAGGGGACGGGTGAGGGTCAAGCTTCGGGGAAGGGTTAGGTTTAGGTTTCGGGCTGGGGTTAGGGTTAGGGGACGGGGACGGTTTAGGGTCCAGGGTAGGGTACGACAACGCTTTAGGGGGTGCGTACGTGTGAGGGCGCGGGTTAGTGTTAGCGTACGGTTTAGGGTTAGGGGACGGGTGAGGGTCAGGCTTCGGGGAAGTGTTAGGGTTAGGGTTCGGGCTAGGGTTAGGGTTAGGGGACGGGGACGGTTTAGGGTTCAGGGCAGGTTACGACAACGCTTTAGGGGGAGCGTACGTGTGAGGGCGCGGGTTAGTGTTAGCGTACGGGTTAGGATTAGGGGACGGGTGAGGGTCAGGCTTCGGGGAAGTGTTAGGGTTAGGGTTCGGGTTAGGGTTAGGGTTAGGGGACGGGGACGGTTTAGGGTCCAGGGGAGGGTACGACAACGCTTAAGGGGAAGCGTATGCGTGAGGGCGCGGGTTAGTGTTAGCGTACGGGTTAGGTTTAGGGGACGGGTGAGGGTCAGGCTTCGGGGAAGGGTTAGGGTTAGGGTTCGGGCTAGGGTTAGGGTTAGGGGACGGGGACGGTTTAGGGTCCAGGGGAGGGTACGACAACGCTTTAGTGGGAGCGTACGTGTGAGGGCGCGGGTTAGTGTTAGCGTACGGGTTAGGATTAGGGGACGGGTGAGGGTCAGGCTTCGGGGAAGGGTTAGGGTTAGGGTTCGGACTAGGGTTAGGGTTAGGGGACGGGGACGGTTTAGGGTCCAGGGGAGGGTACGACAACGCTTTAGGGGGAGCGTACGTGTGAGGGCGCGGGTTAGTGTAAGCGTACAGGTTAGGATTAGAGGACGGGTGAGGGTCAGGCTTCGGGGAAGGGTTAGGGTTAGGGTTCGGGCTAGGGTTAGGGTTAGGGGACGGGGACGGTTTAGGGTCCAGGGGAGGGTACGACAACGCTTTAGGGGGAGCGTACGTGTGAGGGCGCGGGTTAGTGTTAGCGTACGGGTTAGGATTAGGGGACGTGTGTGTGTCAGGCTTCGGGGAAGGTTTAGGTTTAGGGTTCGGGCTAGGGTTAGGGTTAGGGGACGGGGACGGTTTAGGGTCCAGGGGAGGGTACGACAACGCTTTACGGGGAGCATACGTGTGAGGGCGCGGGTTAGTGTTAGCGTACGGGTTAGGATTAGGGGACGGGTGAGGGTCAGGCTTCGGGGAAGGGTTAGGCTTAGGGTTCGGGCTAGGGTTAGGGTTAGGGGACGGGGATGGTTTAGGGTCCAGGGGAGGGTACGACAACGCTTTAGGGGGAGCGTACATGTGAGCGCGCGGGTTAGTGTTAGCGTACGGGTTAGGATTAGGGGACGGGTGAGGGTCAGGCTTCGGGGAAGGGTTAGGGTTAGGGTTCGGGCTAGGGTTAGGGTTAGGGGACGGGGACGGTTTAGGGTCCAGGGGAGGGTACGACAACGCTTTAGGGGGAGCGTACGTGTGAGGGCGCGGGTTAGTGTTAGCGTACGGGTTAGGATTAGGGGACGGGTGAGGGTCAGGCTTCGGGGAAGGTTTAGGGTTAGGGTTCGGGCTAGGGTTAGGGTTAGGGGACGGGGACGGTTTAGGGTCCAGGGGAGGGTACGACAACGCTTTAGGGAGAGCGTACGTGTGAGGACGCGGGTTAGTGTAAGCGTACGGGTTAGTATTAGAGGACGGGTGAGGGTCTGGATTCGGGGAAGGGTTAGGGTTAGGGTTCGGGCTAGGGTTAGGGTTAGGGGACGGGGACGGTTTAGGGTCCAGGGGAGTGTACGACAACGCTTTAGGGGGAGCGTACGTGTGAGGGCGCGGGTTAGTGTTAGTGTACGGTTTAGGATTAGGGGACGGGTGAGGGTCAGGCTTCGGGGAAGGGTTAGGGTTAGGGTTCGGGCTAGGTTTAGGGTTAGGGGACGGGGACGGTTTAGGGTCCAGTGGAGGGTACGACAACGCTTTAGGGGGAGCGTACGTGTGAGGGCACGGGTTAGTGTTAGCGTACGGGTTAGGATTAGGGGACGGGTGAGGGTCAGGCTTCGGGGAAGGGTTAGGGTTAGGGTTCGGTCTAGGGTTAGGGTTAGGGGACAGGGATGGTTTAGGGTCCAGGGGAGGGTACGACAACGCTTTAGGGGTAGCGTACGTGTGAGGGCGCGGGTTAGTGTTAGCGTACGGGTTAGGATTATGGGACGGGTGAGGGTCAGGCTTCGGGGAAGGGTTAGGGTTAGGGTTCGGGCTAGGGTTAGGGTTAGGGGACGGGGACGGTTTAGGGTCCAGGGGAGGGTACGACAACGCTTTAGGGGGAGCGTACGTGTGAGGGCGCTGGTTAGTGTTAGCGTACGGGTTAGGATTAGGGGACGTGTGAGGGTCAGGCTTCGGGGAAGGGTTAGGGTTAGGGTTCGGGCTAGGGTTAGGGTTAGGGGTCGGGGACGGTTTAGGGTCCAGGGGAGGGTACGACAACGCTTTAGGGCGAGCGTACGTATGAGGGCGCAGGTTAGTGTTAGCGTACAGGTTAGGTTTAGAGGACGGGTGAGGGTCAAGCTTCGGGGAAGGGTTAGGGTTAGCATTCGGGCTAGGGTTAGGGTTAGGGGACGGGGACGGTTTAGGGTCCAGGGGAGGGTACGACAACGCTTAAGGGGGAGTGTACGCGTGAGGGCGTGGGTTAGTGTTAGCGTACGGGTTAGGATTAGGGGACGGGTGAGGGTCAGGCTTCGGGGAAGGGTTAAGGTTAGGGTTCGGGCTAGGGTTAGGGTTAGGGGACGGGGACGGTTTAGGGTCCAGGGGAGGGTACGACAATGCTTTGGGGGAGCGTACGTGTGAGGGCGCAGTTAGTGTTAGCGTACTGGTTAGGATTAGGGGACGTGTGAGGGTCAGGCTTCGGGGAAGGGTTAGGCTTAGGGTTCGGGCTAGGGTTAGGGTTAGGGGACGGGGACGGTTTAGGGTCCAGGGGAGGGTACGACAACGCTTTAGGGGGAGCGTATGTGTGAGGGCGTTGGTTAGTGTTAGCGTACGGGTTAGGATTAGGGGACGGGTGAGGGTCAGGCTTTGGGGAAGTGTTAGGGTTAGGGTTCGGGCTAGGGTTAGGGTTAGGGTACGGGGACGGTTTAGGGTCCAGGGGTGGGAACGACAACGCTTTAGGGGGAGCGTACGTGTGAGGGCGCGGGTTAGTGTTAGCGTACGGGTTAGGATTAGGGGACGGGTGAGGGTCAGGCTTCGTGGAAGGGTTAGGGTTAGGGTTCGGGCTAGGGTAAGGGTTAGGGGACGGGGACGGTTTAGGGTCCAGGGGAGGGTACGACAACGCTTTAGGGGGAGCGTACGTGTGAGGGCGCGGGTTAGTGATAGCGTACGGGTTAGGATTATGGGACGGGTGAGGGTCAGGCTTCGGAGAAGGGTTAGGGTTAGGGTTCGAGCTAGGGTTAGGGTTAGGGGACGGGGACGGTTTAGGGTCCAGGGGAGGGTACGACAACGCTTTAGGGGGAGCGTACGTGTGAGGGCGCGGGTTAGTGTTAGCGTACGGGTTAGGATTAGGGGACGGGTGAGGGTCAGGCTTCGGGGAAGGGTTAGGGTTAGGGTTCGGGCTAGGGTTAATGTTATGGGACGGGGACGGTTTAGGGTCCAGGGGAGGGTACGACAACGCTTTAGGGGGAGCGTACGCATGAGGGCGCGGGTTAGTGTTAGCGTACGGGTTAGGATTAGGGGACGGGTGAGGGTCAGGCTTCGGGGAAGGGTTAGGGTTAGGGTTCCGGCTAGGGTTAGGGTTAGGGGACGGGGACGGTTTAGGGTCCAGGGGAGGGTACGACAACGCTTTAGGGGGAGCGTACGTGTGAGGGCGCGGGTTAGTGTTAGCGTACGGGTTAGGATTAAGGGACGGGTGAGGGTCAGGCTTCGGGGAAGGGTTAGGGTTAGGGTTCGGGCTAGGGTTAGGTTTAGGGGACGGGGACGGTTTAGGGTCCAGGGGAGGGTACGACAACGCTTTAGGGGGAGCGTATGTGTGAGGGCGCGGGTTAGTGTTAGCGTACGGGTTAGGATTAGGGGACGGGTGAGGGTCAGGCTTCGGGGAAGGGTTAGGGTTAGCGTTCGGGCTTGGGTTAGGGTTAGGGGACGGGGACGGTTTAGGGTCCAGGGGAGGGTACGACAATGCTTTAGGGGGAGCGTATGTGTGAAGGCGTTGGTTAGTGTTAGCGTACGGGTTAGGATTAGGGGACGGGTGAGGGTCAGGCTTCGGGGAAGTTTTAGGGTTAGGGTTCGGGCTAGGGTTAGGGTTAGGGTACGGGGACGGTTTAGGGTCCAGGGGAGGGTACGACAACGCTTTAGGGGGAGCGTACGTGTGAGGGCACGGGTTAGTGTTAGCGTACGGGTTAGGATTAGGGGACGGGTGAGGGTCAGGCTTCGTGGAAGCGTTAGGGTTAGGGTTCGGGCTAGGGTAAGGGTTAGGGGACGGGGACGGTTTAGGGTCCAGGGGAGGGTACGACAACGCTTTAGGGGGAGCGTACGTGTGAGGGCGCGGGTTAGTGTTAGCGTACGGGTTAGGATTATGGGACGGGTGAGGGTCAGGCTTCGGGGAAGGGTTAGGGTTAGGGTTCGGGCTAGGGTTAGGGTTAGGGGACGGGGACGGTTTAGGGTCCAGGGGAGGGTACGACAACGCTTTAGGGGGAGCGTACGTGTCAGGGCGCGGGTTAGTGTTAGCGTACGGGTTAGTATTAGGGGACGGGTGAGGGTCAAGCTTCGGGGAAGGGTTAGGTTTAGGGTTCGGGCTGGGGTTAGGGTTAGGGGACGGGGACGGTTTAGGGTCCAGGGTAGGGTACGACAACGCTTTAGGGGGTGCGTACGTGTGAGGGCGCGGGTTAGTGTTAGCGTACGGTTTAGGGTTAGGGGACGGGTGAGGGTCAGGCTTCGGGGAAGTGTTAGGGTTAGGGTTCGGGCTAGGGTTAGGGTTAGGGGACGGGGACGGTTTAGGGTTCAGGGCAGGTTACGACAACGCTTTAGGGGGAGCGTACGTGTGAGGGCGCGGGTTAGTGTTAGCGTACGGGTTAGGATTAGGGGACGGGTGAGGGTCAGGCTTCGGGGAAGTGTTAGGGTTAGGGTTCGGGTTAGGGTTAGGGTTAGGGGACGGGGACGGTTTAGGGTCCAGGGGAGGGTACGACAACGCTTAAGGGGAAGCGTATGCGTGAGGGCGCGGGTTAGTGTTAGCGTACGGGTTAGGTTTAGGGGACGGGTGAGGGTCAGGCTTCGGGGAAGGGTTAGGGTTAGGGTTCGGGCTAGGGTTAGGGTTAGGGGACGGGGACGGTTTAGGGTCCAGGGGAGGGTACGACAACGCTTTAGGGGGAGCGTACGTGTGAGGGCGCGGGTTAGTGTTAGCGTACGGGTTAGGATTAGGGGACGGGTGAGGGTCAGGCTTCGGGGAAGGGTTAGGGTTAGGGTTCGGACTAGGGTTAGGGTTAGGGGACGGGGACGGTTTAGGGTCCAGGGGAGGGTACGACAACGCTTTAGGGGGAGCGTACGTGTGAGGGCGCGGGTTAGTGTAAGCGTACAGGTTAGGATTAGAGGACGGGTGAGGGTCAGGCTTCGGGGAAGGGTTAGGGTTAGGGTTCGGGCTAGGGTTAGGGTTAGGGGACGGGGACGGTTTAGGGTCCAGGGGAGGGTACGACAACGCTTTAGGGGGAGCGTACGTGTGAGGGCGCGGGTTAGTGTTAGCGTACGGGTTAGGATTAGGGGACGTGTGTGTGTCAGGCTTCGGGGAAGGTTTAGGTTTAGGGTTGGGGCTAGGGTTAGGGTTAGGGGACGGGGACGGTTTAGGGTCCAGGGGAGGGTACGACAACGCTTTACGGGGAGCATACGTGTGAGGGCGCGGGTTAGTGTTAGCGTACGGGTTAGGATTAGGGGACGGGTGAGGGTCAGGCTTCGGGGAAGGGTTAGGCTTAGGGTTCGGGCTAGGGTTAGGGTTAGGGGACGGGGATGGTTTAGGGTCCAGGGGAGGGTACGACAACGCTTTAGGGGGAGCGTACATGTGAGCGCGCGGGTTAGTGTTAGCGTACGGGTTAGGATTAGGGGACGGGTGAGGGTCAGGCTTCGGGGAAGGGTTAGGGTTAGGGTTCGGGCTAGGGTTAGGGTTAGGGGACGGGGACGGTTTAGGGTCCAGGGGAGGGTACGACAACGCTTTAGGGGGAGCGTACGTGTGAGGGCGCAGGTTAGTGTTAGCGTACGGTTTAGGAATAGGGGACGGGTGAGGGTCAGGCTTCGGGGAAGGGTTAGGGTTAGGGTTCGGGCTAGGTTTAGGGTTAGGGGACGGGGACGGTTTAGGGTCCAGGGGAGGGTACGACAACGCTTTAGGGGGAGCGTACGTGTGAGGGCGCGGGTTAGTGTTAGCGTACGGGTTAGGATTAGGGGATGGGTGAGGGTCAGGCTTCGGGGAAGGGTTAGGGTTAGGGTTCGGGCTAGGGTTAGGGTTAGGGGACGGGGATGGTTTAGGGTCCAGGGGAGGCTACGACAATGCTTTAGGGGTAGCGTACGTGTGAGGGCGCGGGTTAGTGTTAGCGTACGGGTTAGGGTTAGGGGACGGTTGAGGGTCAGGCTTCGGGGAAGGGTTAGGGTTACGGTTCGGGCTCGGGTTAGGGTTAGGGGACGGGGACGGTTTAGGGTCCAGGGGAGAGTACGACAACACTTTAGGGGGAGCGTACGTGTGAGGGCGCGGGTTAGTGTTAGCGTACGGGTAAGGATTATGGGACGGGTGAGGGTCAGGCTTCGGGGAAGGGTTAGGGTTAGGGTTCGGGCTAGGGTTAGGGTTAGGGGACGGGGACGGTTTAGGGTCCAGGGGAGGGTACGACAACGCTTTAGGGGGAGCGTACGTGTGAGGGCGCGGGTTAGTGTTAGCGTATGGGTTAGGATTAGGGGACAGGTGATGGTCAGGCTTCGGGGAGGGGTTAGGGTTAGGGTTCGGGCTAGGGTTAGGGTTAGGGGTCAGGGACGGTTTAGGGTCCAGGGGAGGGTACGACAACGCTTTAGGGGGAGCGTACGTGTGAGGGCGCAGGTTAGTGTTAGCGTACGGGTTAGGTTTAGAGGACGGGTGAGGGTCAAGCTTCGGGGAAGGGTTAGGGTTAGCGTTCGGGCTAGGGTTAGGGTTAGGGGACGGGGACGGTTTAGGGTCCAGGGGAGGGTACGACAACGCTTTAGGGGGAGCGTACGTGTGAGGGCGCGGGTTAGTGTTAGTGTACGGTTTAGGATTAGGGGACGGGTGAGGGTCAGGCTTCGGGGAAGGGTTAGGGTTAGGGTTCGGGCTAGGTTTAGGGTTAGGGGACGGGGACGGTTTAGGGTCCAGTGGAGGGTACGACAACGCTTTAGGGGGAGCGTACGTGTGAGGGCGCGGGTTAGTGTTAGCGTACGGGTTAGGATTAGGGGACGGGTGAGGGTCAGGCTTCGGGGAAGGGTTAGGGTTAGGGTTCGGTCTAGGGTTAGGGTTAGGGGACAGGGATGGTTTAGGGTCCAGGGGAGGGTACGACAACGCTTTAGGGGTAGCGTACGTGTGAGGGCGCGGGTTAGTGTTAGCGTACGGGTTAGGGTTAGGGGACGGTTGAGGGTCAGGCTTCGGGGAAGGGTTAGGGTTAGGGTTCGGGCTAGGGTTAGGGTTAGGGGACGGGGACAGTTTAGGGTCCAGGGGAGGGTACGACAACGCTTTAGGGGGAGCGTACGTGTGAGGGCGCGGGTTAGTGTTAGCGTACGGGTTAGGATTATGGGACGGGTGAGGGTCAGGCTTCGGGGAAGGGTTAGGGTTAGGGTTCGGGCTAGGGTTAGGGTTAGGGGACGGGGACGGTTTAGGGTCCAGGGGAGGGTACGACAACGCTTTAGGGGGAGCGTACGTGTGAGGGCGCTGGTTAGTGTTAGCGTACGGGTTAGGATTAGGGGACGTGTGAGGGTCAGGCTTCGGGGAAGGGTTAGGGTTAGGGTTCGGGCTAGGGTTAGGGTTAGGGGTCGGGGACGGTTTAGGGTCCAGGGGAGGGTATGACAACGCTTTAGGGCGAGCGTACGTATGAGGGCGCAGGTTAGTGTTAGCGTACAGGTTAGGTTTAGAGGACGGGTGAGGGTCAAGCTTCGGGGAAGGGTTAGGGTTAGCATTCGGGCTAGGGTTAGGGTTAGGGGACGGGGACGGTTTAGGGTCCAGGGGAGGGTACGACAACGCTTAAGGGGGAGCGTACGCGTGAGGGCGCGGGTTAGTGTTAGCGTACGGGTTAGGATTAGGGGACGGGTGAGGGTCAGGCTTCGGGGAAGGGTTAAGGTTAGGGTTCGGGCTAGGGTTAGGGTTAGTGGACGGGGACGGTTTAGGGTCCAGGGGAGGGTACGACAATGCTTTGGGGGAGCGTACGTGTGAGGGTGCAGTTAGTGTTAGCGTACTGGTTAGGATTAGGGGACGGGTCAGGTTCAGGCTTCGGGGAAGGGTTAGGCTTAGGGTTCGGGCTAGGGTTAGGGTTAGGGGACGGGGACGGTTTAGGGTCCAGGGGAGGGTACGACAACGCTTTAGGGGGAGCGTATGTGTGAGGGCGTTGGTTAGTGTTAGCGTACGGGTTAGGATTAGGGGACGGGTGAGGGTCAGGCTTCGGGGAAGTGTTAGGGTTAGGGTTCGGGCTAGGGTTAGGGTTAGGGTACGGGGACGGTTTAGGGTCCAGGGGTGGGAACGACAACGCTTTAGGGGGAGCGTACGTGTGAGGGCGCGGGTTAGTGTTAGCGTACGGGTTACGATTAGGGGACGGGTGAGGGTCAGGCTTCGTGGAAGGGTTAGGGTTAGGGTTCGGGCTAGGGTAAGGGTTAGGGGACGGGGACGGTTTAGGGTCCAGGGGAGGGTACGACAACGCTTTAGGGGGAGCGTACGTGTGAGGGCGCGGGTTAGTGATAGCGTACGGGTTAGGATTATGGGACGGGTGAGGGTCAGGCTTCGGAGAAGGGTTAGGGTTAGGGTTCGAGCTAGTGTTAGGGTTAAGGGACGGGGACGGTTTAGGGTCCAGGGGAGGGTACGACAACGCTTTAGGGGGAGCGTACGTGTGAGGGCGCGGGTTAGTGTTAGCGTACGGGTTAGGATTAGGGGACGGGTGAGGGTCAGGCTTCGGGGAAGGGTTAGGGTTAGGGTTCGGGCTAGGGTTAATGTTAGGGGACGGGGACGGTTTAGGGTCCAGGGGAGGGTACGACAACGCTTTAGGGGGAGCGTACGCGTGAGGGCGCGGGTTAGTGTTAGCGTACGGGTTAGGATTAGGGGACGGGTGAGGGTCAGGCTTCGGGGAAGGGTTAGGGCTAGGGTTCCGGCTAGGGTTAGGGTTAGGGGACGGGGACGGTTTAGGGTCCAGGGGAGGGTACGACAACGCTTTAGGGGGAGCGTACGTGTGAGGGCGCGGGTTAGTGTTAGCGTACGGGTTAGGATTAAGGGACGGGTGAGGGTCAGGCTTCGGGGAAGGGTTAGGGTTAGGGTTCGGGCTAGGGTTAGGGTTAGGGGACGGGGACGGTTTAGGGTCCAGGGGAGGGTACGACAACGCTTTAGGGGGAGCGTATGTGTGAGGGCGCGGGTTAGTGTTAGCGTACGGGTTAGGATTAGGGGACGGGTGAGGGTCAGGCTTCGGGGAAGGGTTAGGGTTAGCGTTCGGGCTTGGGTTAGGGTTAGGGGACGGGGACGGTTTAGGGTCCAGGGGAGGGTACGACAATGCTTTAGGGGGAGCGTATGTGTGAAGGCGTTGGTTAGTGTTAGCGTACGGGTTAGGATTAGGGGACGTGTGAGGGTCAGGCTTCGGGGAAGGGTTAGGGTTAGGGTTCGGGCTAGGGTTAGGTTTAGGGGACGGGGACGGTTTAGGGTCCAGGGGAGGGTACGACAACGCTTTAGGGGGAGCGTACGCATGAGGGCGCGGGTTAGTGTTAGCGTACGGGTTAGGATTAGGGGACGGGTGAGGGTCAGGCTTCGGGGAAGGGTTAGGGTTAGGGTTCCGGCTAGGGTTAGGGTTAGGGGACGGGGACGGTTTAGGGTCCAGGGGAGGGTACGACAACGCTTTAGGGGGAGCGTACGTGTGAGGGCGCGGGTTAGTGTTAGCGTACGGGTTAGGATTAAGGGACGGGTGAGGGTCAGGCTTCGGGGAAGGGTTAGGGTTAGGGTTCGGGCTAGGGTTAGGTTTAGGGGACGGGGACGGTTTAGGGTCCAGGGGAGGGTACGACAACGCTTTAGGGGGAGCGTATGTGTGAGGGCGCGGGTTAGTGTTAGCGTACGGGTTAGGATTAGGGGACGGGTGAGGGTCAGGCTTCGGGGAAGGGTTAGGGTTAGCGTTCGGGCTTGGGTTAGGGTTAGGGGACGGGGACGGTTTAGGGTCCAGGGGAGGGTACGACAATGCTTTAGGGGGAGCGTATGTGTGAAGGCGTTGGTTAGTGTTAGCGTACGGGTTAGGATTAGGGGACGGGTGAGGGTCAGGCTTCGGGGAAGTTTTAGGGTTAGGGTTCGGGCTAGGGTTAGGGTTAGGGTACGGGGACGGTTTAGGGTCCAGGGGAGGGTACGACAACGCTTTAGGGGGAGCGTACGTGTGAGGGCACGGGTTAGTGTTAGCGTACGGGTTAGGATTAGGGGACGGGTGAGGGTCAGGCTTCGTGGAAGCGTTAGGGTTAGGGTTCGGGCTAGGGTAAGGGTTAGGGGACGGGGACGGTTTAGGGTCCAGGGGAGGGTACGACAACGCTTTAGGGGGAGCGTACGTGTGAGGGCGCGGGTTAGTGTTAGCGTACGGGTTAGGATTATGGGACGGGTGAGGGTCAGGCTTCGGGGAAGGGTTAGGGTTAGGGTTCGGGCTAGGGTTAGGGTTAGGGGACGGGGACGGTTTAGGGTCCAGGGGAGGGTACGACAACGCTTTAGGGGGAGCGTACGTGTCAGGGCGCGGGTTAGTGTTAGCGTACGGGTTAGTATTAGGGGACGGGTGAGGGTCAAGCTTCGGGGAAGGTTTAGGTTTAGGTTTCGGGCTGGGGTTAGGGTTAGGGGACGGGGACGGTTTAGGGTCCAGGGTAGGGTACGACAACGCTTTAGGGGGTGCGTACGTGTGAGGGCGCGGGTTAGTGTTAGCGTACGGTTTAGGGTTAGGGGACGGGTGAGGGTCAGGCTTCGGGGAAGTGTTAGGGTTAGGGTTCGGGCTAGGGTTAGGGTTAGGGGACGGGGACGGTTTAGGGTTCAGGGCAGGTTACGACAACGCTTTAGGGGGAGCGTACGTGTGAGGGCGCGGGTTAGTGTTAGCGTACGGGTTAGGATTAGGGGACGGGTGAGGGTCAGGCTTCGGGGAAGGGTTAGGGTTAGGGTTCGGGCTAGGGTTAGGGTTAGGGGACGGGGACGGTTTAGGGTCCAGGGGAGGGTACGACAACGCTTTAGGGGGAGCGTACGTGTGAGGGCGCGGGTTAGTGTTAGCGTACGGGTTAGGATTATGGGACGGGTGAGGGTCAGGCTTCGGGGAAGGGTTAGGGTTAGGGTTCGGGCTAGGGTTAGGGTTAGGGGACGGGGACGGTTTAGGGTCCAGGGGAGGGTACGACAACGCTTTAGGGGGAGCGTACGTGTCAGGGCGCGGGTTAGTGTTAGCGTACGGGTTAGTATTAGGGGACGGGTGAGGGTCAAGCTTCGGGGAAGGGTTAGGTTTAGGTTTCGGGCTGGGGTTAGGGTTAGGGGACGGGGACGGTTTAGGGTCCAGGGTAGGGTACGACAACGCTTTAGGGGGTGCGTACGTGTGAGGGCGCGGGTTAGTGTTAGCGTACGGTTTAGGGTTAGGGGACGGGTGAGGGTCAGGCTTCGGGGAAGTGTTAGGGTTAGGGTTCGGGCTAGGGTTAGGGTTAGGGGACGGGGACGGTTTAGGGTTCAGGGCAGGTTACGACAACGCTTTAGGGGGAGCGTACGTGTGAGGGCGCGGGTTAGTGTTAGCGTACGGGTTAGGATTAGGGGACGGGTGAGGGTCAGGCTTCGGGGAAGGGTTAGGGTTAGGGTTCGGGCTAGGGTTAGGGTTAGGGGACGGGGACGGTTTAGGGTCCAGGGGAGGGTACGACAACGCTTTAGGGGGAGCGTACGTGTGAGGGCGCGGGTTAGTGTTAGCGTACGGGTTAGGATTAGGGGACGTGTGTGTGTCAGGCTTCGGGGAAGGTTTAGGTTTAGGGTTCGGGCTAGGGTTAGGGTTAGGGGACGGGGACGGTTTAGGGTCCAGGGGAGGGTACGACAACGCTTTACGGGGAGCATACGTGTGAGGGCGCGGGTTAGTGTTAGCGTACGGGTTAGGATTAGGGGACGGGTGAGGGTCAGGCTTCGGGGAAGGGTTAGGCTTAGGGTTCGGGCTAGGGTTAGGGTTAGGGGACGGGGATGGTTTAGGGTCCAGGGGAGGGTACGACAACGCTTTAGGGGGAGCGTACATGTGAGCGCGCGGGTTAGTGTTAGCGTACGGGTTAGGATTAGGGGACGGGTGAGGGTCAGGCTTCGGGGAAGGGTTAGGGTTAGGGTTCGGGCTAGGGTTAGGGTTAGGGGACGGGGACGGTTTAGGGTCCAGGGGAGGGTACGACAACGCTTTAGGGGGAGCGTACGTGTGAGGGCGCGGGTTAGTGTTAGCGTACGGGTTAGGATTAGGGGACGGGTGAGGGTCAGGCTTCGGGGAAGGTTTAGGGTTAGGGTTCGGGCTAGGGTTAGGGTTAGGGGACGGGGACGGTTTAGGGTCCAGGGGAGGGTACGACAACGCTTTAGGGAGAGCGTACGTGTGAGGACGCGGGTTAGTGTAAGCGTACGGGTTAGTATTAGAGGACGGGTGAGGGTCTGGATTCGGGGAAGGGTTAGGGTTAGGGTTCGGGCTAGGGTTAGGGTTAGGGGACGGGGACGGTTTAGGGTCCAGGGGAGTGTACGACAACGCTTTAGGGGGAGCGTACGTGTGAGGGCGCGGGTTAGTGTTAGTGTACGGTTTAGGATTAGGGGACGGGTGAGGGTCAGGCTTCGGGGAAGGGTTAGGGTTAGGGTTCGGGCTAGGTTTAGGGTTAGGGGACGGGGACGGTTTAGGGTCCAGTGGAGGGTACGACAACGCTTTAGGGGGAGCGTACGTGTGAGGGCACGGGTTAGTGTTAGCGTACGGGTTAGGATTAGGGGACGGGTGAGGGTCAGGCTTCGGGGAAGGGTTAGGGTTAGGGTTCGGTCTAGGGTTAGGGTTAGGGGACAGGGATGGTTTAGGGTCCAGGGGAGGGTACGACAACGCTTTAGGGGTAGCGTACGTGTGAGGGCGCGGGTTAGTGTTAGCGTACGGGTTAGGATTATGGGACGGGTGAGGGTCAGGCTTCGGGGAAGGGTTAGGGTTAGGGTTCGGGCTAGGGTTAGGGTTAGGGGACGGGGACGGTTTAGGGTCCAGGGGAGGGTACGACAACGCTTTAGGGGGAGCGTACGTGTGAGGGCGCTGGTTAGTGTTAGCGTACGGGTTAGGATTAGGGGACGTGTGAGGGTCAGGCTTCGGGGAAGGGTTAGGGTTAGGGTTCGGGCTAGGGTTAGGGTTAGGGGTCGGGGACGGTTTAGGGTCCAGGGGAGGGTACGACAACGCTTTAGGGCGAGCGTACGTATGAGGGCGCAGGTTAGTGTTAGCGTACAGGTTAGGTTTAGAGGACGGGTGAGGGTCAAGCTTCGGGGAAGGGTTAGGGTTAGCATTCGGGCTAGGGTTAGGGTTAGGGGACGGGGACGGTTTAGGGTCCAGGGGAGGGTACGACAACGCTTAAGGGGGAGTGTACGCGTGAGGGCGTGGGTTAGTGTTAGCGTACGGGTTAGGATTAGGGGACGGGTGAGGGTCAGGCTTCGGGGAAGGGTTAAGGTTAGGGTTCGGGCTAGGGTTAGGGTTAGGGGACGGGGACGGTTTAGGGTCCAGGGGAGGGTACGACAATGCTTTGGGGGAGCGTACGTGTGAGGGCGCAGTTAGTGTTAGCGTACTGGTTAGGATTAGGGGACGTGTGAGGGTCAGGCTTCGGGGAAGGGTTAGGCTTAGGGTTCGGGATAGGGTTAGGGTTAGGGGACGGGGACGGTTTAGGGTCCAGGGGAGGGTACGACAACGCTTTAGGGGGAGCGTATGTGTGAGGGCGTTGGTTAGTGTTAGCGTACGGGTTAGGATTAGGGGACGGGTGAGGGTCAGGCTTTGGGGAAGTGTTAGGGTTAGGGTTCGGGCTAGGGTTAGGGTTAGGGTACGGGGACGGTTTAGGGTCCAGGGGTGGGAACGACAACGCTTTAGGGGGAGCGTACGTGTGAGGGCGCGGGTTAGTGTTAGCGTACGGGTTAGGATTAGGGGACGGGTGAGGGTCAGGCTTCGTGGAAGGGTTAGGGTTAGGGTTCGGGCTAGGGTAAGGGTTAGGGGACGGGGACGGTTTAGGGTCCAGGGGAGGGTACGACAACGCTTTAGGGGGAGCGTACGTGTGAGGGCGCGGGTTAGTGATAGCGTACGGGTTAGGATTATGGGACGGGTGAGGGTCAGGCTTCGGAGAAGGGTTAGGGTTAGGGTTCGAGCTAGGGTTAGGGTTAGGGGACGGGGACGGTTTAGGGTCCAGGGGAGGGTACGACAACGCTTTAGGGGGAGCGTACGTGTGAGGGCGCGGGTTAGTGTTAGCGTACGGGTTAGGATTAGGGGACGGGTGAGGGTCAGGCTTCGGGGAAGGGTTAGGGTTAGGGTTCGGGCTAGGGTTAATGTTATGGGACGGGGACGGTTTAGGGTCCAGGGGAGGGTACGACAACGCTTTAGGGGGAGCGTACGCATGAGGGCGCGGGTTAGTGTTAGCGTACGGGTTAGGATTAGGGGACGGGTGAGGGTCAGGCTTCGGGGAAGGGTTAGGGTTAGGGTTCCGGCTAGGGTTAGGGTTAGGGGACGGGGACGGTTTAGGGTCCAGGGGAGGGTACGACAACGCTTTAGGGGGAGCGTACGTGTGAGGGCGCGGGTTAGTGTTAGCGTACGGGTTAGGATTAAGGGACGGGTGAGGGTCAGGCTTCGGGGAAGGGTTAGGGTTAGGGTTCGGGCTAGGGTTAGGTTTAGGGGACGGGGACGGTTTAGGGTCCAGGGGAGGGTACGACAACGCTTTAGGGGGAGCGTATGTGTGAGGGCGCGAGTTAGTGTTAGCGTACGGGTTAGGATTAGGGGACGGGTGAGGGTCAGGCTTCGGGGAAGGGTTAGGGTTAGCGTTCGGGCTTGGGTTAGGGTTAGGGGACGGGGACGGTTTAGGGTCCAGGGGAGGGTACGACAATGCTTTAGGGGGAGCGTATGTGTGAAGGCGTTGGTTAGTGTTAGCGTACGGGTTAGGATTAGGGGACGGGTGAGGGTCAGGCTTCGGGGAAGTTTTAGGGTTAGGGTTCGGGCTAGGGTTAGGGTTAGGGTACGGGGACGGTTTAGGGTCCAGGGGAGGGTACGACAACGCTTTAGGGGGAGCGTACGTGTGAGGGCACGGGTTAGTGTTAGCGTACGGGTTAGGATTAGGGGACGGGTGAGGGTCAGGCTTCGTGGAAGCGTTAGGGTTAGGGTTCGGGCTAGGGTAAGGGTTAGGGGACGGGGACGGTTTAGGGTCCAGGGGAGGGTACGACAACGCTTTAGGGGGAGCGTACGTGTGAGGGCGCGGGTTAGTGTTAGCGTACGGGTTAGGATTATGGGACGGGTGAGGGTCAGGCTTCGGGGAAGGGTTAGGGTTAGGGTTCGGGCTAGGGTTAGGGTTAGGGGACGGGGACGGTTTAGGGTCCAGGGGAGGGTACGACAACGCTTTAGGGGGAGCGTACGTGTCAGGGCGCGGGTTAGTGTTAGCGTACGGGTTAGTATTAGGGGACGGGTGAGGGTCAAGCTTCGGGGAAGGGTTAGGTTTAGGGTTCGGGCTGGGGTTAGGGTTAGGGGACGGGGACGGTTTAGGGTCCAGGGTAGGGTACGACAACGCTTTAGGGGGTGCGTACGTGTGAGGGCGCGGGTTAGTGTTAGCGTACGGTTTAGGGTTAGGGGACGGGTGAGGGTCAGGCTTCGGGGAAGTGTTAGGGTTAGGGTTCGGGCTAGGGTTAGGGTTAGGGGACGGGGACGGTTTAGGGTTCAGGGCAGGTTACGACAACGCTTTAGGGGGAGCGTACGTGTGAGGGCGCGGGTTAGTGTTAGCGTACGGGTTAGGATTAGGGGACGGGTGAGGGTCAGGCTTCGGGGAAGTGTTAGGGTTAGGGTTCGGGTTAGGGTTAGGGTTAGGGGACGGGGACGGTTTAGGGTCCAGGGGAGGGTACGACAACGCTTAAGGGGAAGCGTATGCGTGAGGGCGCGGGTTAGTGTTAGCGTACGGGTTAGGTTTAGGGGACGGGTGAGGGTCAGGCTTCGGGGAAGGGTTAGGGTTAGGGTTCGGGCTAGGGTTAGGGTTAGGGGACGGGGACGGTTTAGGGTCCAGGGGAGGGTACGACAACGCTTTAGGGGGAGCGTACGTGTGAGGGCGCGGGTTAGTGTTAGCGTACGGGTTAGGATTAGGGGACGGGTGAGGGTCAGGCTTCGGGGAAGGGTTAGGGTTAGGGTTCGGACTAGGGTTAGGGTTAGGGGACGGGGACGGTTTAGGGTCCAGGGGAGGGTACGACAACGCTTTAGGGGGAGCGTACGTGTGAGGGCGCGGGTTAGTGTAAGCGTACAGGTTAGGATTAGAGGACGGGTGAGGGTCAGGCTTCGGGGAAGGGTTAGGGTTAGGGTTCGGGCTAGGGTTAGGGTTAGGGGACGGGGACGGTTTAGGGTCCAGGGGAGGGTACGACAACGCTTTAGGGGGAGCGTACGTGTGAGGGCGCGGGTTAGTGTTAGCGTACGGGTTAGGATTAGGGGACGTGTGTGTGTCAGGCTTCGGGGAAGGTTTAGGTTTAGGGTTGGGGCTAGGGTTAGGGTTAGGGGACGGGGACGGTTTAGGGTCCAGGGGAGGGTACGACAACGCTTTACGGGGAGCATACGTGTGAGGGCGCGGGTTAGTGTTAGCGTACGGGTTAGGATTAGGGGACGGGTGAGGGTCAGGCTTCGGGGAAGGGTTAGGCTTAGGGTTCGGGCTAGGGTTAGGGTTAGGGGACGGGGATGGTTTAGGGTCCAGGGGAGGGTACGACAACGCTTTAGGGGGAGCGTACATGTGAGCGCGCGGGTTAGTGTTAGCGTACGGGTTAGGATTAGGGGACGGGTGAGGGTCAGGCTTCGGGGAAGGGTTAGGGTTAGGGTTCGGGCTAGGGTTAGGGTTAGGGGACGGGGACGGTTTAGGGTCCAGGGGAGGGTACGACAACGCTTTAGGGGGAGCGTACGTGTGAGGGCGCAGGTTAGTGTTAGCGTACGGTTTAGGAATAGGGGACGGGTGAGGGTCAGGCTTCGGGGAAGGGTTAGGGTTAGGGTTCGGGCTAGGTTTAGGGTTAGGGGACGGGGACGGTTTAGGGTCCAGGGGAGGGTACGACAACGCTTTAGGGGGAGCGTACGTGTGAGGGCGCGGGTTAGTGTTAGCGTACGGGTTAGGATTAGGGGATGGGTGAGGGTCAGGCTTCGGGGAAGGGTTAGGGTTAGGGTTCGGGCTAGGGTTAGGGTTAGGGGACGGGGATGGTTTAGGGTCCAGGGGAGGCTACGACAATGCTTTAGGGGTAGCGTACGTGTGAGGGCGCGGGTTAGTGTTAGCGTACGGGTTAGGGTTAGGGGACGGTTGAGGGTCAGGCTTCGGGGAAGGGTTAGGGTTACGGTTCGGGCTCGGGTTAGGGTTAGGGGACGGGGACGGTTTAGGGTCCAGGGGAGAGTACGACAACACTTTAGGGGGAGCGTACGTGTGAGGGCGCGGGTTAGTGTTAGCGTACGGGTAAGGATTATGGGACGGGTGAGGGTCAGGCTTCGGGGAAGGGTTAGGGTTAGGGTTCGGGCTAGGGTTAGGGTTAGGGGACGGGGACGGTTTAGGGTCCAGGGGAGGGTACGACAACGCTTTAGGGGGAGCGTACGTGTGAGGGCGCGGGTTAGTGTTAGCGTATGGGTTAGGATTAGGGGACAGGTGATGGTCAGGCTTCGGGGAGGGGTTAGGGTTAGGGTTCGGGCTAGGGTTAGGGTTAGGGGTCAGGGACGGTTTAGGGTCCAGGGGAGGGTACGACAACGCTTTAGGGGGAGCGTACGTGTGAGGGCGCAGGTTAGTGTTAGCGTACGGGTTAGGTTTAGAGGACGGGTGAGGGTCAAGCTTCGGGGAAGGGTTAGGGTTAGCGTTCGGGCTAGGGTTAGGGTTAGGGGACGGGGACGGTTTAGGGTCCAGGGGAGGGTACGACAACGCTTTAGGGGGAGCGTACGTGTGAGGGCGCGGGTTAGTGTTAGTGTACGGTTTAGGATTAGGGGACGGGTGAGGGTCAGGCTTCGGGGAAGGGTTAGGGTTAGGGTTCGGGCTAGGTTTAGGGTTAGGGGACGGGGACGGTTTAGGGTCCAGTGGAGGGTACGACAACGCTTTAGGGGGAGCGTACGTGTGAGGGCGCGGGTTAGTGTTAGCGTACGGGTTAGGATTAGGGGACGGGTGAGGGTCAGGCTTCGGGGAAGGGTTAGGGTTAGGGTTCGGTCTAGGGTTAGGGTTAGGGGACAGGGATGGTTTAGGGTCCAGGGGAGGGTACGACAACGCTTTAGGGGTAGCGTACGTGTGAGGGCGCGGGTTAGTGTTAGCGTACGGGTTAGGGTTAGGGGACGGTTGAGGGTCAGGCTTCGGGGAAGGGTTAGGGTTAGGGTTCGGGCTAGGGTTAGGGTTAGGGGACGGGGACAGTTTAGGGTCCAGGGGAGGGTACGACAACGCTTTAGGGGGAGCGTACGTGTGAGGGCGCGGGTTAGTGTTAGCGTACGGGTTAGGATTATGGGACGGGTGAGGGTCAGGCTTCGGGGAAGGGTTAGGGTTAGGGTTCGGGCTAGGGTTAGGGTTAGGGGACGGGGACGGTTTAGGGTCCAGGGGAGGGTACGACAACGCTTTAGGGGGAGCGTACGTGTGAGGGCGCTGGTTAGTGTTAGCGTACGGGTTAGGATTAGGGGACGTGTGAGGGTCAGGCTTCGGGGAAGGGTTAGGGTTAGGGTTCGGGCTAGGGTTAGGGTTAGGGGTCGGGGACGGTTTAGGGTCCAGGGGAGGGTATGACAACGCTTTAGGGCGAGCGTACGTATGAGGGCGCAGGTTAGTGTTAGCGTACAGGTTAGGTTTAGAGGACGGGTGAGGGTCAAGCTTCGGGGAAGGGTTAGGGTTAGCATTCGGGCTAGGGTTAGGGTTAGGGGACGGGGACGGTTTAGGGTCCAGGGGAGGGTACGACAACGCTTAAGGGGGAGCGTACGCGTGAGGGCGCGGGTTAGTGTTAGCGTACGGGTTAGGATTAGGGGACGGGTGAGGGTCAGGCTTCGGGGAAGGGTTAAGGTTAGGGTTCGGGCTAGGGTTAGGGTTAGTGGACGGGGACGGTTTAGGGTCCAGGGGAGGGTACGACAATGCTTTGGGGGAGCGTACGTGTGAGGGTGCAGTTAGTGTTAGCGTACTGGTTAGGATTAGGGGACGGGTCAGGTTCAGGCTTCGGGGAAGGGTTAGGCTTAGGGTTCGGGCTAGGGTTAGGGTTAGGGGACGGGGACGGTTTAGGGTCCAGGGGAGGGTACGACAACGCTTTAGGGGGAGCGTATGTGTGAGGGCGTTGGTTAGTGTTAGCGTACGGGTTAGGATTAGGGGACGGGTGAGGGTCAGGCTTCGGGGAAGTGTTAGGGTTAGGGTTCGGGCTAGGGTTAGGGTTAGGGTACGGGGACGGTTTAGGGTCCAGGGGTGGGAACGACAACGCTTTAGGGGGAGCGTACGTGTGAGGGCGCGGGTTAGTGTTAGCGTACGGGTTACGATTAGGGGACGGGTGAGGGTCAGGCTTCGTGGAAGGGTTAGGGTTAGGGTTCGGGCTAGGGTAAGGGTTAGGGGACGGGGACGGTTTAGGGTCCAGGGGAGGGTACGACAACGCTTTAGGGGGAGCGTACGTGTGAGGGCGCGGGTTAGTGATAGCGTACGGGTTAGGATTATGGGACGGGTGAGGGTCAGGCTTCGGAGAAGGGTTAGGGTTAGGGTTCGAGCTAGTGTTAGGGTTAAGGGACGGGGACGGTTTAGGGTCCAGGGGAGGGTACGACAACGCTTTAGGGGGAGCGTACGTGTGAGGGCGCGGGTTAGTGTTAGCGTACGGGTTAGGATTAGGGGACGGGTGAGGGTCAGGCTTCGGGGAAGGGTTAGGGTTAGGGTTCGGGCTAGGGTTAATGTTAGGGGACGGGGACGGTTTAGGGTCCAGGGGAGGGTACGACAACGCTTTAGGGGGAGCGTACGCGTGAGGGCGCGGGTTAGTGTTAGCGTACGGGTTAGGATTAGGGGACGGGTGAGGGTCAGGCTTCGGGGAAGGGTTAGGGCTAGGGTTCCGGCTAGGGTTAGGGTTAGGGGACGGGGACGGTTTAGGGTCCAGGGGAGGGTACGACAACGCTTTAGGGGGAGCGTACGTGTGAGGGCGCGGGTTAGTGTTAGCGTACGGGTTAGGATTAAGGGACGGGTGAGGGTCAGGCTTCGGGGAAGGGTTAGGGTTAGGGTTCGGGCTAGGGTTAGGGTTAGGGGACGGGGACGGTTTAGGGTCCAGGGGAGGGTACGACAACGCTTTAGGGGGAGCGTATGTGTGAGGGCGCGGGTTAGTGTTAGCGTACGGGTTAGGATTAGGGGACGGGTGAGGGTCAGGCTTCGGGGAAGGGTTAGGGTTAGCGTTCGGGCTTGGGTTAGGGTTAGGGGACGGGGACGGTTTAGGGTCCAGGGGAGGGTACGACAATGCTTTAGGGGGAGCGTATGTGGGAAGGCGTTGGTTAGTGTTAGCGTACGGGTTAGGATTAGGGGACGGGTGAGGGTCAGGCTTCGGGGAAGTTTTAGGGTTAGGGTTCGGGCTAGGGTTAGGGTTAGGGTACGGGGACGGTTTAGGGTCCAGGGGAGGGTACGACAACGCTTTAGGGGGAGCGTACGTGTGAGGGCACGGGTTAGTGTTAGCGTACGGGTTAGGATTAGGGGACGGGTGAGGGTCAGGCTTCGTGGAAGGGTTAGGGTTAGGGTTCGGGCTAGGGTAAGGGTTAGGGGACGGGGACGGTTTAGGGTCCAGGGGAGGGTACGACAACGCTTTAGGGGGAGCATACGTGTGAGGGCGCGGGTTAGTGTTAGCGTACGGGTTAGGATTATGGGACGGGTGAGGGTCAGGCTTCGGGGAAGTTTTAGGGTTAGGGTTCGGGCTAGGGTTAGGGTTAGGGGACGGGGACGGTTTAGGGTCCAGGGGAGGGTACGACAACGCTTTAGGGGGAGCGTACGTGTCAGGGCGCGGGTTAGTGTTAGCGTACGGGCTAGTATTAGGGGACGGGTGAGGGTTAAGCTTCGGGGAAGGGTTAGGTTTAGGGTTCGGGCTGGGGTTAGGGTTAGGGGACGGGGACGGTTTAGGGTCCAGGGTAGGGTACGACAACGCTTTAGGGGGAGCGTACGTGTGAGGGCGCGGGTTAGTGTTAGCGTACGGTTTAGGGTTAGGGGACGGGTGAGGGTCAGGCTTCGGGGAAGTGTTAGGGTTAGGGTTCGGGCTAGGGTTAGGGTTAGGGGACGGGGTCGGTTTAGGGTTCAGGGGAGGTTACGACAACGCTTTAGGGGGAGCGTACGTGTGAGGGCGCGGGTTAGTGTTAGCGTACGGGTTACGATTAGGGGACGGGTGAGGGTCAGGCTTCGTGGAAGGGTTAGGGTTAGGGTTCGGGCTAGGGTAAGGGTTAGGGGACGGGGACGGTTTAGGGTCCAGGGGAGGGTACGACAACGCTTTAGGGGGAGCGTACGTGTGAGGGCGCGGGTTAGTGATAGCGTACGGGTTAGGATTATGGGACGGGTGAGGGTCAGGCTTCGGAGAAGGGTTAGGGTTAGGGTTCGAGCTAGTGTTAGGGTTAAGGGACGGGGACGGTTTAGGGTCCAGGGGAGGGTACGACAACGCTTTAGGGGGAGCGTACGTGTGAGGGCGCGGGTTAGTGTTAGCGTACGGGTTAGGATTAGGGGACGGGTGAGGGTCAGGCTTCGGGGAAGGGTTAGGGTTAGGGTTCGGGCTAGGGTTAATGTTAGGGGACGGGGACGGTTTAGGGTCCAGGGGAGGGTACGACAACGCTTTAGGGGGAGCGTACGCGTGAGGGCGCGGGTTAGTGTTAGCGTACGGGTTAGGATTAGGGGACGGGTGAGGGTCAGGCTTCGGGGAAGGGTTAGGGCTAGGGTTCCGGCTAGGGTTAGGGTTAGGGGACGGGGACGGTTTAGGGTCCAGGGGAGGGTACGACAACGCTTTAGGGGGAGCGTACGTGTGAGGGCGCGGGTTAGTGTTAGCGTACGGGTTAGGATTAAGGGACGGGTGAGGGTCAGGCTTCGGGGAAGGGTTAGGGTTAGGGTTCGGGCTAGGGTTAGGGTTAGGGGACGGGGACGGTTTAGGGTCCAGGGGAGGGTACGACAACGCTTTAGGGGGAGCGTATGTGTGAGGGCGCGGGTTAGTGTTAGCGTACGGGTTAGGATTAGGGGACGGGTGAGGGTCAGGCTTCGGGGAAGGGTTAGGGTTAGCGTTCGGGCTTGGGTTAGGGTTAGGGGACGGGGACGGTTTAGGGTCCAGGGGAGGGTACGACAATGCTTTAGGGGGAGCGTATGTGTGAAGGCGTTGGTTAGTGTTAGCGTACGGGTTAGGATTAGGGGACGGGTGAGGGTCAGGCTTCGGGGAAGTTTTAGGGTTAGGGTTCGGGCTAGGGTTAGGGTTAGGGTACGGGGACGGTTTAGGGTCCAGGGGAGGGTACGACAACGCTTTAGGGGGAGCGTACGTGTGAGGGCACGGGTTAGTGTTAGCGTACGGGTTAGGATTAGGGGACGGGTGAGGGTCAGGCTTCGTGGAAGGGTTAGGGTTAGGGTTCGGGCTAGGGTAAGGGTTAGGGGACGGGGACGGTTTAGGGTCCAGGGGAGGGTACGACAACGCTTTAGGGGGAGCATACGTGTGAGGGCGCGGGTTAGTGTTAGCGTACGGGTTAGGATTATGGGACGGGTGAGGGTCAGGCTTCGGGGAAGTTTTAGGGTTAGGGTTCGGGCTAGGGTTAGGGTTAGGGGACGGGGACGGTTTAGGGTCCAGGGGAGGGTACGACAACGCTTTAGGGGGAGCGTACGTGTCAGGGCGCGGGTTAGTGTTAGCGTACGGGCTAGTATTAGGGGACGGGTGAGGGTTAAGCTTCGGGGAAGGGTTAGGTTTAGGGTTCGGGCTGGGGTTAGGGTTAGGGGACGGGGACGGTTTAGGGTCCAGGGTAGGGTACGACAACGCTTTAGGGGGAGCGTACGTGTGAGGGCGCGGGTTAGTGTTAGCGTACGGTTTAGGGTTAGGGGACGGGTGAGGGTCAGGCTTCGGGGAAGTGTTAGGGTTAGGGTTCGGGCTAGGGTTAGGGTTAGGGGACGGGGTCGGTTTAGGGTTCAGGGGAGGTTACGACAACGCTTTAGGGGGAGCGTACGTGTAAGGGCGCGGGTTAGTGTTAGCGTACGGGTTAGGATTAGGGGACGGGTGAGGGTCAGGCTTCGGGGAAGTGTTAGGGTTAGGGTTCGGGCTAGGGTTAGGGTTAGGGGACGGGGACGGTTTAGGGTCCAGGGGAGGGTACGACAACGCTTAAGGGGAAGCGTATGCGTGAGGGCGCGGGTTAGTGTTAGCGTACGGGTTAGGTTTAGGTGACGGGTGAGGGTCAGGCTTCGGGGAAGGGTTAGGGTTAGGGTTCGGGCTAGGGTTAGGGTTAGGGGACGGGGACGGTTTAGGGTCCAGGGGAGGGTACGACAACGCTTTAGGGGGAGCGTACGTGTGAGGGCGCGGGTTAGTGTTAGCGTACGGGTTAGGATTAGGGGACGGGTGAGGGTCAGGCTTCGGGGAAGGGTTAGGGTTAGGGTTCGGACTAGGGTTAGGGTTAGGGGACGGGGACGGTTTAGGGTCCAGGGGAGGGTACGACAACGCTTTAGGGGGAGCGTACGTGTGAGGGCGCGGGTTAGTGTAAGCGTACAGGTTAGGATTAGAGGACGGGTGAGGGTCAGGCTTCGGGGAAGGGTTAGGGTTAGGGTTCGGGCTAGGGTTAGGGTTACGGGACGGGGACGGTTTAGGGTCCAGGGGAGAGTACGACAACGCTTTAGGGGGAGCGTACGTGTGAGGGCGCGGGTTAGTGTTAGCGTACGGGTTAGGATTAGGGGACGTGTGTGTGTCAGGCTTCGGGGAAGGTTTAGGTTTAGGGTTCGGGCTAGGGTTAGGGTTAGGGGACGGGGACGGTTTAGGGTCCAGGGGAGGGTACGACAACGCTTTACGGGGAGCATACGTGTGAGGGCGCGGGTTAGTGTTAGCGTACGGGTTAGGATTAGGGGACGGGTGAGGGTCAGGCTTCGGGGAAGGGTTAGGCTTAGGGTTCGGGCTAGGGTTAGGGTTAGGGGACGGGGATGGTTTAGGGTCCAGGGGAGGGTACGACAACGCTTTAGGGGGAGCGTACGTGTGAGGGAGCAGGTTAGTGTTAGCGTACGGTTTAGGAATAGGGGACGGGTGAGGGTCAGGCTTCGGGGAAGGGTTAGGGTTAGGGTTCGGGCTAGGTTTAGGGTTAGGGGACGGGGACGGTTTAGGGTCCAGGGGAGGGTACGACAACGCTTTAGGGGGAGCGTACGTGTGAGGGCGCGGGTTAGTGTTAGCGTACGGGTTAGGATTAGGGGATGGGTGAGGGTCAGGCTTCGGGGAAGGGTTAGGGTTAGGGTTCGGGCTAGGGTTAGGGTTAGGGGACGGGGATGGTTTAGGGTCCAGGGGAGGGTACGACAATGCTTTAGGGGTAGCGTACGTGTGAGGGCGCGGGTTAGTGTTAGCGTACGGGTTAGGGTTAGGGGACGGTTGAGGGTCAGGCTTCGGGGAAGGGTTAGGGTTACGGTTCGGGCTCGGGTTAGGGTTAGGGGACGGGGACGGTTTAGGGTCCAGGGGAGAGTACGACAACACTTTAGGGGGAGCGTACGTGTGAGGGCGCGGGTTAGTATTAGCGTACGGGTAAGGATTATGGGACGGGTGAGGGTCAGGCTTCGGGGAAGGGTTAGGGTTAGGGTTCGGGCTAGGGTTAGGGTTAGGGGACGGGGACGGTTTAGGGTCCAGGGGAGGGTACGACAACGCTTTAGGGGGAGCGTACGTGTGAGGGCGCGGGTTAGTGTTAGCGTACGGGTTAGGATTAGGGGACAGGTGAGGGTCAGGCTTCGGGGAGGGGTTAGGGTTAGGGTTCGGGCTAGGGTTAGGGTTAGGGGTCAGGGACGGTTTAGGGTCCAGGGGAGGGTACGACAACGCTTTAGGGGGAGCGTACGTGTGAGGGCGCAGGTTAGTGTTAGCGTACGGGTTAGGTTTAGAGGACGGGTGAGGGTCAAGCTTCGGGGAAGTGTTAGGGTTAGCGTTCGGGCTAGGGTTAGGGTTAGGGGACGGGGACGGTTTAGGGTCCAGGGAAGGGTACGACATCGCTTTAGGGGGAGCGTACGTGTGAGGGCGCGGTTTAGTGTTAGCGTATGGGTTAGGATTAGGGGACGGATGAGGGTCAGGCTTCGGTGAAGGGTTAGGGCTAGGGTTCGGCCTAGGGTTTGGGATAGGGGACGGGGACGGTTTAGGGTCCAGGGGAGGGTACGACAACGCTTTAGGGGGAGCGTACGTGTGAGGGCGCGGGTTAGTGTTAGCGTACGTGTTAGGATTATGGGACGGGTGAGCGTCAGGCTTCGGGGAAGTGTTAGGTTTAGGTTTCGGGCTAGGGTTAGGGTTAGGGGACGGGGACGGTTTAGGGTCCAGGGGAGTGTACGACAACGCTTTAGGGGGAGCGTACTTGTGAGGGCGCAGGTTAGTGTTAGCGTACGTGTTAGGATTAGGGGACGGGTGAGGGTCAGGCTTCGTGGAAGGGTTAGGCTTAGGGTTCGGGCTAGGGTTAGGGTTAGGGGACGGAGACGGTTTAGGGTCCAGGGGATTGTACGACAACGCTTTAGGGGGAGCGTACGTGTGAGGGCGCGGGTTAGTGTTAGCGTACGGGTTAGGATTAGGGGACGGGTGAGGGTCAGGCTTCGGGGAAGTTTTAGGGTTAGGGTTCGGGCTAGGGTTAGGGTTAGGGTACGGGGACGGTTTAGGGTCCAGGGGAGGGTACGACAACGCTTTAGGGGGAGCGTACGTGTGAGGGCGCGGGTTAGTGTTAGCGTACGGGTTAGGATTAGGGGACGGGTGAGGGTCAGGCTTCGGGGAAGGGTTAGGGTTAGGGTTCGGACTAGGGTTAGGGTTAGGGGACGGGGACGGTTTAGGGTCCAGGGGAGGGTACGACAACGCTTTAGGGGGAGCGTACGTGTGAGGGCGCGGGTTAGTGTAAGCGTACAGGTTAGGATTAGAGGACGGGTGAGGGTCAGGCTTCGGGGAAGGGTTAGGGTTAGGGTTCGGGCTAGGGTTAGGGTTAGGGGACGGGGACGGTTTAGGGTCCAGGGGAGGGTACGACAACGCTTTAGGGGGAGCGTACGTGTGAGGGCGCAGGTTAGTGTTAGCGTACGGTTTAGGAATAGGGGACGGGTGAGGGTCAGGCTTCGGGGAAGGGTTAGGGTTAGGGTTCGGGCTAGGTTTAGGGTTAGGGGACGGGGACGGTTTAGGGTCCAGGGGAGGGTACGACAACGCTTTAGGGGGAGCGTACGTGTGAGGGCGCGGGTTAGTGTTAGCGTACGGGTTAGGATTAGGGGATGGGTGAGGGTCAGGCTTCGGGGAAGGGTTAGGGTTAGGGTTCGGGCTAGGGTTAGGGTTAGGGGACGGGGATGGTTTAGGGTCCAGGGGAGGGTACGACAATGCTTTAGGGGTAGCGTACGTGTGAGGGCGCGGGTTAGTGTTAGCGTACGGGTTAGGGTTAGGGGACGGTTGAGGGTCAGGCTTCGGGGAAGGGTTAGGGTTACGGTTCGGGCTCGGGTTAGGGTTAGGGGACGGGGACGGTTTAGGGTCCAGGGGAGAGTACGACACACTTTAGGGGGAGCGTACGTGTGAGGGCGCGGGTTAGTGTTAGCGTACGGGTAAGGATTATGGGACGGGTGAGGGTCAGGCTTCGGGGAAGGGTTAGGGTTAGGGTTCGGGCTAGGGTTAGGGTTAGGGGACGGGGACGGTTTAGGGTCCAGGGTAGGGTACGACAACGCTTTAGGGGGAGCGTACGTGTGAGGGCGCGGATTAGTGTTAGCGTACGGGTTAGGATTAGGGGACAGGTGAGGGTCAGGCTTCGGGGAAGTGTTAGGGTTAGGGTTCGGGCTAGGGTTAGGGTTAGGGGTCAGGGACGGTTTAGGGTCCAGGGGAGGGTACGACAACGCTTTAGGGGGAGCGTACGTGTGAGGGCGCAGGTTAGTGTTAGCGTACGTGTTAGGATTAGGGGACGGGTGAGGGTCAGGCTTCGTGGAAGGGTTAGGCTTAGGGTTCGGGCTAGGGTTAGGGTTAGGGGACGGAGACGGTTTAGGGTCCAGGGGATTGTACGACAACGCTTTAGGGGGAGCGTACGTGTGAGGGCGCGGGTTAGTGTTAGCGTACGGGTTAGGATTAGGGGACGGGTGAGGGTCAGGCTTCGGGGAAGTTTTAGGGTTAGGGTTCGGACTAGGGTTAGGGTTAGGGTACGGGGACGGTTTAGGGTCCAGGGGAGGGTACGACAACGCTTTAGGGGGAGCGTACGTGTGAGGGCACGGGTTAGTGTTAGCGTACGGGTTAGGATTAGGGGACGGGTGAGGGTCAGGCTTCGTGGAAGGCTTAGGGTTAGGGTTCGGGCTAGGGTAAGGGTTAGGGGACGGGGACGGTTTAGGGTCCAGGGGAGGGTACGACAACGCTTTAGGGGGAGCGTACGTGTGAGGGCGCGGGTTAGTGTTAGCGTACGGGTTAGGATTATGGGACGGGTGAGGGTCAGGCTTCGGGGAAGGGTTAGGGTTAGGGTTCGGGCTAGGGTTAGGGTTAGGGGACGGGGACGGTTTAGGGTTCAGGGGAGGTTACGACAACGCTTTAGGGGGAGCGTACGTGTGAGGGCGCGGGTTAGTGTTAGCGTACGGGTTAGGTTTAGGGGACGGGTGAGGGTCAGGCTTCGGGGAAGGGTTAGGGTTAGGGTTCGGGCTAGGGTTAGGGTTAGGGGACGGGGACGGTTTAGGGTCCAGGGGAGGGTACGACAACGCTTAAGGGGAAGCGTATGCGTGAGGGCGCGGGTTAGTGTTAGCGTACGGGTTAGGTTTAGGGGACGGGTGAGGGTCAGGCTTCGGGGAAGGGTTAGGGTTAGGGTTCGGGCTAGGGTTAGGGTTAGGGGACGGGGACGGTTTAGGGTCCAGGGGAGGGTACGACAACGCTTTAGGGTGAGCGTACGTGTGAGGGCGCGGGTTAGTGTTAGCGTACGGGTTAGGATTAGAGGACGGGTGAGGGTCAGGCTTCGGGGAAGGGTTAGGGTTAGCGTTCGGGCTAGGTTTAGGGTTAGGGGACGGGGACGGTTTAGGATCCAGGGGAGGGTACGACAACGCTTTAGGGGGAGCGTATGTGTGAGGGCGTTGGTTAGTGTTAGCGTACGGGTTAGGATTAGGGGACGGGTGAGGGTCAGGCTTCGGGGAAGTGTTAGGGTTAGGGTTCGAGCTAGGGTTAGGGTTAGGGTACGGGGACGGTTTAGGGTCCAGCGGAGTGTACGACAACGCTTTAGGGGGAGCGTACGTGTGAGGGCGCAGGTTAGTGTTAGCGTACAGGTTAGGTTTAGAGGACGGGTGAGGGTCAAGCTTTGGGGAAGGGTTAGGGTTAGCGTTCGGGCTAGGGTTAGGGTTAGGGGACGGGGACAGTTTAGGGTCCAGGGGAGGGTACGATAACGCTTTAGGGGGAGCGTACGTGTGAGGGCGCGGGTTAGTGTTAGCGTACGGGTTAGGATTAGGGGACGGGTGAGGGTCAGGCTTCGGGGAAGGGTTAGGCTTAGGGTTCGGGCTAGGGTTAGGGTTAGGGTACGGGGACGGTTTAGGGTCCAGGGGAGGGTACGACAACGCTTTAGGGGGAGCGTACGTGTGAGTGCGCGGGTTAGTGTTAGCGTACGGGTTAGGATTAGGGGACGGGTGAGGGTCAGGCTTCGGGGAAGGGTTAGGGTTAGGGTTCGGGCTAGGGTTAGTGTTAGGGGACAGGGACGGTTTAGGGTCCAGGGGAGGGTACGACAATGCTTTAGGGGGAGCATACGTGTGAGGGCACAGTTAGTGTTAGCGTACGGGTTAGGATTAGGGGACGGGTGAGTGTCAGGCTTCGGGGACGTGTTAGGCTTAGGGTTCGGGCTAGGGTTAGGGTTAGGGGACGGGGACGGTTTAGGGTCCAGGGAAGGGTACGACAGCGCTTTAGGGGGAGCGTACGTGTGAGGGCGCGGTTTAGTGTTAGCGTATGGGTTAGGATTAGGGGACGGATGAGGGTCAGGCTTCGGTGAAGGGTTAGGGTTAGGGTTCTGCCTAGGGTTAGGGTTACGGGACGGGGACGGTTTAGGGTCCAGGGGAGGGTACGACAACGCTTTAGGGGGAGCGTACGTGTGAGGGCGTGGGTTAGTGTTAGCGTACGTGTTAGGATTATGGGACGGGTGAGGGTCAGGCTTCGGGGAAGGGTTAGGTTTAGGTTTCGGGGTAGGGTTAGGGTTAGGGGACGGGGACGGTTTAGGGTCTAGGGGAGGGTACGACAACGCTTTAGGGGGAGCGTACGTGTGAGGGCGCAGGTTAGTGTTAGCGTACGTGTTAGGATTAGGGGACGGGTGAGGGTCAGGCTTCGGGGAAGGGTTAGGCTTAGGGTTCGGGCTAGGGTTAGGGTTAGGGGACGGGGACGGTTTAGGGTCCAGGGGAGGGTACGACAGCGCTTTAGGGGGAGCGTACGTGTGGGGGCGCGGGTTAGTGTTAGCGTACGTGTTAGGATTAGGGGACGGGTGAGGGTCAGGCTTCGGGGAAGGGTTAGGGTTAGGGTTCGGGCTAGGGTTAGGGTTAGGGGACGGAGACGGTTTAGGGTCCAGGGGAGGGTACGACAACGCTTTAGGGGGAGCGTACGTGTGAGGGCGCGGGTTAGTGTTAGCGTACGGGTTAGGATTAGGGGACGGGTGAGGGTCAGGCTTCGGGGAAGGGTTAGGGTTAGGGTTCGGGCTAGGGTTAGGGTTAGGGTACGGGGACGGTTTAGGGTCCAGGGGAGGGTACGACAACGCTTTAGGGGGAGCGTACGTGTGAGGGCGCGGGTTAGTGTTAGCGTACGGCTTAGGATTAAGGGACGGGTGAGGGTCAGGCTTCGGGGAAGGATTAGGGTTAGGGTTCGGTCTAGGGTTAGGGTTAGGGGACGGGGACGGTTTAGGGTCCAGGGGAGGGTACGACAACGCTTTAGGGGGAGCGTACGTGTGAGGGCGCGGGTTAGTGTTAGCGTACGGGTTAGGATTAGAGGACGGGTGAGGGTCAGGCTTCGGGGAAGGGTTAGGGTTAGCGTTCGGGCTAGGTTTAGGGTTAGGGGACGGGGACGGTTTAGGATCCAGGGGAGGGTACGACAACGCTTTAGGGGGAGCGTATGTGTGAGGGCGTTGGTTAGTGTTAGCGTACGGGTTAGGATTAGGGGACGGGTGAGGGTCAGGCTTCGGGGAAGTGTTAGGGTTAGGGTTCGAGCTAGGGTTAGGGTTAGGGTACGGGGACGGTTTAGGGTCCAGGGGATGGTACGACAACGCTTTATGGGGAGCATACGTGTGAGGGCGCGGGTTAGTGTTAGCGTACGGGTTAGGATTAGGGGACGGGTGAGGGTCAGGCTTCGTGGAAGAGTTAGGGTTAGGGTTCGGGCTAGGGTAAGGGTTAGGGGACGGGGACGGTTTAGGGTCCAGGGGAGGGTACGACAACGCTTTAGGGGGAGCGTACGTGTGAGGGTGCGGGTTAGTGTTAGCGTACGGGTTAGGATTATGGGACGGGTGAGGGTCAGGCTTCGGGGAAGGGTTAGGGTTAGGGTTCGGGCTAGGGTTAGGGTTAGGGGACGGGGACGGTTTAGGGTCCAGGGGAGGGTACGACAACGCTTTAGGGGGAGCGTACGTGTGAGGGCGCGGGTTAGTGTTAGCGTACGGGTTAGTATTCGGGGACGGGTGAGTGTCAGGCTTCGGTGAAGGGTTAGGGTTAGGGTTCGGGCTAGGGTTAGGGTTAGGGGACGCGGACGGTTTAGGGTCCAGGGGAGGGTACGACAACGCTTTAGGGGGAGCGTACGTGTGAGGGCGCGGGTTAGTGTTAGCGTACGGGTTAGGATTAGGGGACGGGTGAGGGTCAGGCTTCGGGGAAGGGTTAGGGTTAGGGTTCGGGCTAGGGTTAGTGTTAGGGGTCAGGGACGGTTTAGGGTCCAGGGCAGTGTACGACAATGCTTTAGGGGGAGCATACGTGTGAGGGCACAGTTAGTGTTAGCGTACGGGTTAGGATTAGGGGACGGGTGAGTGTCAGGCTTCGGGGACGTGTTAGGCTTAGGGTTCGGGCTAGGGTTAGGGTTAGGGGACGGGGACGGTTTAGGGTCTAGGGGAGGGTACGACAACGCTTTAGGGGGAGCGTACGTGTGAGGGCGCAGGTTAGTGTTAGCGTACGGGTTAGGATTAGGGGACGGGTGAGGGTCAGGCTTCGGGGAAGGGTTAGGCTTAGGGTTCGGGCTATGGTTAGGGTTAGGGGACGGGGACGGTTTAGGGTCCAGGGGAGGGTACGACAACGCTTTAGGGGGAGCGTACGTGTGAGGGCGCGGTTTAGTGTTAGCGTACGGGTTAGGATTATGGGACGGGTGAGGGTCAGGCTTCGGGGAAGGGTTAGGGTTAGCGTTCGGGCTAGGTTTAGGGTTAGGGGACGGGGACGGTTTAGGATCCAGGGGAGGGTACGACAACGCTTTAGGGGGAGCGTATGTGTGAGGGCGTTGGTTAGTGTTAGCGTACGGGTTAGGATTAGGGGACGGGTGAGGGTCAGGCTTCGGGGAAGTGTTAGGGTTAGGGTTCGAGCTAGGGTTAGGGTTAGTGTACGGGGACGGTTTAGAGTCCAGGGGAGGGTACGACAACACTTTATGGGGAGCGTACGTGTGAGGGCGCGGGTTAGTGTTAGCGTACGGGTTAGGATTAGGGGACGGGTGAGGGTCAGGCTTCGTGGAAGGGTTAGGGTTAGGGTTCGGGCTAGGGTAAGGGTTAGGGGACGGGGACGGTTTAGGGTCCAGGGGAGGGTACGACAACGCTTTAGGGGGAGCGTACGTGTGAGGGCGCGGGTTAGTGTTAGCGTACAGGTTAGGATTAGGGGACGGGTGAGGGTCAGGCTTCGGGGAAGGGTTAGGCTTAGGGTTCGGGCTAGGGTTAGGGTTAGGGGACGGGGACGGTTTAGGGTCCAGGGGAGGGTACGACAGCGCTTTAGGGGGAGCGTACGTGTGAGGGCCCGGGTTAGTGTTAGCGTACGTGTTAGGATTAGGGGACGGGTGAGGGTCAGGCTTCGGGGAAGGGTTAGGGTTAGGGTTCGGGCTAGGGTTAGGGTTAGGGGACGGAGACGGTTTAGGGTCCAGGGGAGGGTACGACAACGCTTTAGGGGGAGCGTACGTGTGAGGGCGCGGGTTAGTGTTAGCGTACGGGTTAGGATTAGGGGACAGGTGAGGGTCAGGCTTCGGGGAAGGGTTAGGGTTAGGGTTCGGGCTAGGGTTAGGGTTAGGGGACGGGGACGGTTTAGGGTCCAAGGGAGGGTACGACAACGCTTAAGGGGAAGCGTACGCGTGAGGGCGCGGTTTAGTGTTAGCGTACGGGTTAGGATTAGGGGAAGGGTGAGGGTCATGCTTCGTGTAAGAGTTAGGGTTAGCGTTCGGGCTAGGGTAAGGGTTAGGGGACGGGGACGGTTTAGGATCCAGGGGAGGGTACGACAACGCTTTAGGGGGAGCGTATGTATGAGGGCGTTGGTTAGTGTTAGCGTACGGGTTAGGATTAAGGGACGGGTGAGGGTCAGGCTTCGGGGAAGGATTAGGGTTAGGGTTCGGGCTAGGGTTAGGGTTAGGGGACGGGGACGGTTTAGGGTCCAGGGGAGGGTACGACAACGCTTTAGGGGGAGCGTACGTGTGAGGGCGCGGGTTAGTGTTAGCGTACGGGTTATGATTAGAGGACGGGTGAGGGTCAGGCTTCGGGGAAGGGTTAGGGTTAGCGTTCGGGCTAGGTTTAGGGTTAGGGGACGGGGACGGTTTAGGATCCAGGGGAGGGTACGACAACGCTTTAGGGGGAGCGTATGTATGAGGGCGTTGGTTAGTGTTAGCGTACGGGTTAGGATTAGGGGACGGGTGAGGGTCAGGCTTCGGAGAAGTGTTAGGGTTAGGGTTCGAGCTAGGGTTAGGGTTAGGGTACGGGGACGGTTTAGGGTCCAGGGGAGGGTACGACAACGCTTTATGGGGAGCGTACGTGTGAGGGCGCGGGTTAGTGTTAGCGTACGGGTTAGGATTAGGGGACGGGTGAGGGTCAGGCTTCGGGGAAGTGTTAGGGTTAGGGTTCGAGCTAGGGTTAGGGTTAGGGTACGGGGACGGTTTAGGGTCCAGGGGATGGTACGACAACGCTTTATGGGGAGCATACGTGTGAGGGCGCGGGTTAGTGTTAGCGTACGGGTTAGGATTAGGGGACGGGTGAGGGTCAGGCTTCGTGGAAGAGTTAGGGTTAGGGTTCGGGCTAGGGTAAGGGTTAGGGGACGGGGACGGTTTAGGGTCCAGGGGAGGGTACGACAACGCTTTAGGGGGAGCGTACGTGTGAGGGCGCAGGTTAGTGTTAGCGTACGGGTTAGGATTATGGGACGGGTGAGGGTCAGGCTTCGGGGAAGGGTTAGGGTTAGGGTTCGGGCTAGGGTTAGGGTTAGGGGACGGGGACGGTTTAGGGTCCAGGGGAGGGTACGACAACGCTTTAGGGGGAGCGTACGTGTGAGGGCGCGGGTTAGTGTTAGCGTACGGGTTAGGATTAGGGGACAGGTGAGGGTCAGGCTTCGGGGAAGGGTTAGGGTTAGGGTTCGGGCTAGGGTTAGGGTTAGGGGACGGGGACGGTTTAGGGTCCAAGGGAGGGTACGACAACGCTTAAGGGGAAGCGTACGCGTGAGGGCGCGGTTTAGTGTTAGCGTACGGGTTAGGATTAGGGGAAGGGTGAGGGTCATGCTTCGTGTAAGAGTTAGGGTTAGCGTTCGGACTAGGGTAAGGGTTAGGGGACGGGGACGGTTTAGGATCCAGGGGAGGGTACGACAACGCTTTAGGGGGAGCGTATGTATGAGGGCGTTGGTTAGTGTTAGCGTACGGGTTAGGATTAAGGGACGGGTGAGGGTCAGGCTTCGGGGAAGGATTAGGGTTAGGGTTCGGGCTAGGGTTAGGGTTAGGGGACGGGGACGGTTTAGGGTCCAGGGGAGGGTACGACAACGCTTTAGGGGGAGCGTACGTGTGAGGGCGCGGGTTAGTGTTAGCGTACGGGTTATGATTAGAGGACGGGTGAGGGTCAGGCTTCGGGGAAGGGTTAGGGTTAGCGTTCGGGCTAGGTTTAGGGTTAGGGGACGGGGACGGTTTAGGATCCAGGGGAGGGTACGACAACGCTTTAGGGGGAGCGTATGTATGAGGGCGTTGGTTAGTGTTAGCGTACGGGTTAGGATTAGGGGACGGGTGAGGGTCAGGCTTCGGAGAAGTGTTAGGGTTAGGGTTCGAGCTAGGGTTAGGGTTAGGGTACGGGGACGGTTTAGGGTCCAGGGGAGGGTACGACAACGCTTTATGGGGAGCGTACGTGTGAGGGCGCGGGTTAGTGTTAGCGTACGGGTTAGGATTAGGGGACGGGTGAGGGTCAGGCTTCGGGGAAGTGTTAGGGTTAGGGTTCGAGCTAGGGTTAGGGTTAGGGTACGGGGACGGTTTAGGGTCCAGGGGATGGTACGACAACGCTTTATGGGGAGCATACGTGTGAGGGCGCGGGTTAGTGTTAGCGTACGGGTTAGGATTAGGGGACGGGTGAGGGTCAGGCTTCGTGGAAGAGTTAGGGTTAGGGTTCGGGCTAGGGTAAGGGTTAGGGGACGGGGACGGTTTAGGGTCCAGGGGAGGGTACGACAACGCTTTAGGGGGAGCGTACGTGTGAGGGCGCAGGTTAGTGTTAGCGTACGGGTTAGGATTATGGGACGGGTGAGGGTCAGGCTTCGGGGAAGGGTTAGGGTTAGGGTTCGGGCTAGGGTTAGGGTTAGGGGACGGGGACGGTTTAGGGTCCAGGGGAGGGTACGACAACGCTTTAGGGGGAGCGTACGTGTGAGGGCGCGGGTTAGTGTTAGCGTACGGGTTAGTATTCGGGGACGGGTGAGTGTCAGGCTTCGGTGAAGGGTTAGGGTTAGGGTTCGGGCTAGGGTTAGGGTTAGGGGACGCGGACGGTTTAGGGTCCAGGGGAGGGTACGACAACACTTTAGGGGGAGCGTACGTGTGAGGGCGCGGGTTAGTGTTAGCGTACGGGTTAGGATTAGGGGACGGGTGAGGGTCAGGCTTCGGGGAAGGGTTAGGGTTAGGGTTCGGGCTAGGGTTAGTGTTAGGGGTCAGGGACGGTTTAGGGTCCAGGGCAGTGTACGACAATGCTTTAGGGGGAGCGTACGTGTGAGGGCACGGGTTAGTGTTAGCGTACGGGTTAGGATTAGGGGACGGGTGAGTGTCAGGCTTCGGGGACGTGTTAGGCTTAGGGTTCGGGCTAGGGTTAGGGTTAGGGGACGGGGACGGTTTAGGGTCTAGGGGAGGGTACGACAACGCTTTAGGGGGAGCGTACGTGTGAGGGCGCAGGTTAGTGTTAGCGTACGGGTTAGGATTAGGGGACGGGTGAGGGTCAGGCTTCGGGGAAGGGTTAGGCTTAGGGTTCGGGCTATGGTTAGGGTTAGGGGACGGGGACGGTTTAGGGTCCAGGGGAGGGTACGACAACGCTTTAGGGGGAGCGTACGTGTGAGGGCGCGGGTTAGTGTTAGCGTACGGGTTAGGATTATGGGACGGGTGAGGGTCAGGCTTCGGGGAAGGGTTAGGGTTAGCGTTCGGGGTAGGTTTAGGGTTAGGGGACGGGGACGGTTTAGGATCCAGGGGAGGGTACGACAACGCTTTAGGGGGAGCGTATGTGTGAGGGCGTTGGTTAGTGTTAGCGTACGGGTTAGGATTAGGGGACGGGTGAGGGTCAGGCTTCGGGGAAGTGTTAGGGTTAGGGTTCGAGCTAGGGTTAGGGTTAGTGTACGGGGACGGTTTAGAGTCCAGGGGAGGGTACGACAACGCTTTATGGGGAGCGTACGTGTGAGGGCGCGGTTAGTGTTAGCGTACGGGTTAGGATTAGGGGACGGGTGAGGGTCAGGCTTCGTGGAAGGGTTAGGGTTAGGGTTCGGGCTAGGGTAAGGGTTAGGGGACGGGGACGGTTTAGGGTCCAGGGGAGGGTACGACAACGCTTTAGGGGGAGCGTACGTGTGAGGGCGCGGGTTAGTGTTAGCGTACAGGTTAGGATTAGGGGACGGGTGAGGGTCAGGCTTCGGGGAAGGGTTAGGCTTAGGGTTCGGGCTAGGGTTAGGGTTAGGGGACGGGGACGGTTTAGGGTCCAGGGGAGGGTACGACAGCGCTTTAGGGGGAGCGTACGTGTGAGGGCCCGGGTTAGTGTTAGCGTACGTGTTAGGATTAGGGGACGGGTGAGGGTCAGGCTTCGGGGAAGGGTTAGGGTTAGGGTTCGGGCTAGGGTTAGTGTTAGGGGACGGAGACGGTTTAGGGTCCAGGGGAGGGTACGACAACGCTTTAGGGGGAGCGTACGTGTGAGGGCGCGGGTTAGTGTTAGCGTACGGGTTAGGATTAGGGGACAGGTGAGGGTCAGGCTTCGGGGAAGGGTTAGGGTTAGGGTTCGGGCTAGGGTTAGGGTTAGGGGACGGGGACGGTTTAGGGTCCAGGGGAGGGTACGACAACGCTTTAGGGGGAGCGTACGTGTGAGGGCGCGGGTTAGTGTTAGCGTACGGGTTAGGATTAGGGGACGGGTGAGGGTCAGGCTTCGGGGAAGGGTTAGGTTTAGGGTTCGGGCTAGGGTTAGGGTTAGGGGACGGGGACGGTTTAGGGTCCAAGGGAGGGTACGACAACGCTTAAGGGGAAGCGTACGCGTGAGGGCGCGGGTTAGTGTTAGCGTACGGGTTAGGATTAGGGGAAGGGTGAGGGTCATGCTTCGTGTAAGAGTTAGGGTTAGCGTTCGGGCTAGGGTAAGGGTTAGGGGACGGGGACGGTTTAGGATCCAGGGGAGGGTACGACAACGCTTTAGGGGGAGCGTATGTATGAGGGCGTTGGTTAGTGTTAGCGTACGGGTTAGGATTAAGGGACGGGTGAGGGTCAGGCTTCGGGGAAGGATTAGGGTTAGGGTTCGGGCTAGGGTTAGGGTTAGGGGACGGGGACGGTTTAGGGTCCAGGGGAGGGTACGACAACGCTTTAGGGGGAGCGTACGTGTGAGGGCGCGGGTTAGTGTTAGCGTACGGGTTAGGATTAGAGGACGGGTGAGGGTCAGGCTTCGGGGAAGGGTTAGGGTTAGCGTTCGGGCTAGGTTTAGGGTTAGGGGACGGGGACGGTTTAGGATCCAGGGGAGGGTACGACAACGCTTTAGGGGGAGCGTATGTATGAGGGCGTTGGTTAGTGTTAGCGTACGGGTTAGGATTAGGGGACGGGTGAGGGTCAGGCTTCGGAGAAGTGTTAGGGTTAGGGTTCGAGCTAGGGTTAGGGTTAGGGTACGGGGACGGTTTAGGGTCCAGGGGAGGGTACGACAACGCTTTATGGGGAGCGTACGTGTGAGGGCGCGGGTTAGTGTTAGCGTACGGGTTAGGATTAGGGGACGGGTGAGGGTCAGGCTTCGGGGAAGTGTTAGGGTTAGGGTTCGGGCTAGGGTTAGGGTTAGGGGACGGGGACGGTTTAGGGTCCAGGGGAGGGTACGACAACGCTTTAGGGGGAGCGTACGTGTGAGGGCGCGGGTTAGTGTTAGCGTACGGGTTAGCATTAGGGAACGGATGAGGGTCAGGCTTCGGGGAAGGGTTAGGGTTAGGGTTCGGGCTAGGGTTAGGGTTAGGTGACGGGGACGGTTTAGGGTCCAGGGGAGGGTACGACAACGCTTTAGGGGGAGTGTATGTGTGAGGGCGCGGGTTAGTGTTAGCGTACGGTTTAGGATTAGGGGACGGGTGAGGGTCAGGCTTCGGGGAAGGGTTAGGGTTAGGGTTCGGTCTAGGTTTAGGGTTAGGGGACGGGGACGGTTTAGTGTCCAGGGGAGGGTACGACAACGCTTTAGGGGGAGCGTACGTGTGAGGGCGCGGGTTAGTGTTAGCGTACGGGTTAGGATTAGGGGACGGGTGAGGGTCAGGCTTCGGGGAAGGGTTAGGGTTAGGGTTCGGGCTAGGGTTAGTGTTAGGGGACCGGAATGGTTTAGGGTCCAGGGGAGGGTACGACAATGCTTTAGGGGTAGCGTACGTGTGAGGGCGCGGGTTAGTGTTAGCGTACGGGTTAGGGTTAGGGGACGGTTGAGGGTCAGGCTTCGGGGAAGGGTTAGGGTTACGGTTCGGGCTAGGGTTAGGGTTAGGGGACGGGGACGGTTTAGGGTCCAGGGGAGGGTACGACAACACTTTAGGGGGAGCGTACGTGTGAGGGCGCGGGTTAGTGTTAGCGTACGGGTTAGGATTATGGGACGGGTGAGGGTCAGGCTTCGAGGAAGGGTTAGGGTTAGGGTTCGGGCTAGGGTTAGGGTTAGGGGACGGGGACGGTTTAGGGTCCAGGGGAGGGTACCACAACGCTTTAGGGGGAGCGTACGTGTGAGGGCGCGGGTTAGTGTTAGCGTACGGGTTAGGATTAGGGGACGGGTGAGGGTCAGGCTTCGTGGAAGGGTTAGGGTTAGGGTTCGGGCTAGGGTAAGGGTTAGGGGACGGGGACGGTTTAGGGTCCAGGGGAGGGTACGACAACTCTTTAGGGGGAGCGTACGTGTGAGGGCGCGGGTTAGTGTTAGCGTACGGGTTAGGATTATGGGACTGGTGAGGGTCAGGCTTCGGGGAAGGGTTAGGGTTAGGATTCGGGGTAGGGTTAGGGTTAGGGGACGGGGACGGTTTAGGGACCAGGGGAGGGTACGACAACGCTTTAGGGGCAGCGTACGTGTGAGGGCGCGGGTTAGTGTTAGCGTACGGGTTAGGATTAGGGGATGGGTGAGGGTCAGGCTTCGGGGAAGGGTTAGGGTTAGGGTTCGGACTAGGGTTAGGGTTAGGGGACGGGGACGGTTTAGGGTCCAGGGGAGGGTACGACAACGCTTTAGGGGGAGCGTACGTGTGAGGGCGCGGGTTAGTGTTAGCGTACGGGTTAGGATTAGGGGATGGGTGAGGGTCAGGCTTCGGGGAAGGGTTAGGGTTAGGGTTCGGACTAGGGTTAGGGTTAGGGGACGGGGACGGTTTAGGGTCCAGGGGAGGGTACGACAACGCTTTAGGGGGAGCGTACGTGTGAGGGCGCGGGTTAGTGTTAGCGTACGGGTTAGGATTAGGGGACGGGTGAGGGTCAGGCTTCGTGGAAGGGTTAGGGTTAGCGTTCGGGCTAGGGTAAGGGTTAGGGGACGGGGACGGTTTAGGGTCCAGGGGAGGGTACGACAACGCTTTAGGGGGAGCGTACGTGTGAGGGCGCGGGTTAGTGTTAGCGTACGGGTTAGGATTAAGGGACGGGTGAGGGTCAGGCTTCTGGGAAGGATTAGGGTTAGGGTTCGGTCTAGGGTTAGGGTTAGGGGACGGGGACGGTTTAGGGTCCAGGGGAGGGTACGACAACGCTTTAGGGGGAGCGTACGTGTGAGGGCGCGGGTTAGTGTTAGCGTACGGGTTAGGATTAGAGGACAGGTGAGGGTCAGGCTTCGGGGAAGGGTTAGGGTTAGCGTTCGGGCTAGGTTTAGGGTTAGGGGACGGGGACGGTTTAGGATCCAGGGGAGGGTACGACAACGCTTTAGGGGGAGCGTATGTGTGAGGGCGTTGGTTAGTGTTAGCGTACGGGTTAGGATTAGGGGACGGGTGAGGGTCAGGCTTCGGGGAAGTGTTAGGGTTAGGGTTCGAGCTAGGGTTAGGGTTAGGGTACGGGGACGGTTTAGGGTCCAGGGGATGGTACGACAACGCTTTATGGGGAGCATACGTGTGAGGGCGCGGGTTAGTGTTAGCGTACGGGTTAGGATTAGGGGACGGGTGAGGGTCAGGCTTCGTGGAAGAGTTAGGGTTAGGGTTCGGGCTAGGGTAAGGGTTAGGGGACGGGGACGGTTTAGGGTCCAGGGGAGGGTACGACAACGCTTTAGGGGGAGCGTACGTGTGAGGGCGCGGGTTAGTGTTAGCGTACGGGTTAGGATTATGGGACGGGTGAGGGTCAGGCTTCGGGGAAGGGTTAGGGTTAGGGTTCGGGCTAGGGTTAGGGTTAGGGGACGGGGACGGTTTAGGGTCCAGGGGAGGGTACGACAACGCTTTAGGGGGAGCGTACGTGTGAGGGCGCGGGTTAGTGTTAGCGTACGGGTTAGTATTCGGGGACGGGTGAGTGTCAGGCTTCGGTGAAGGGTTAGGGTTAGGGTTCGGGCTAGGGTTAGGGTTAGGGGACGCGGACGGTTTAGGGTCCAGGGGAGGGTACGACAACGCTTTAGGGGGAGCGTATGTGTGAGGGCGTTGGTTAGTGTTAGCGTACGGGTTAGGATTAGGGGACGGGTGAGGGTCAGGCTTCGGGGAAGTGTTAGGGTTAGGGTTCGCGCTAGGGTTAGGGTTAGTGTACGGGGACGGTTTAGAGTCCAGGGGAGGGTACGACAACGCTTTATGGGGAGCGTACGTGTGAGGGCGCGGTTAGTGTTAGCGTACGGGTTAGGATTAGGGGACGGGTGAGGGTCAGGCTTCGTGGAAGGGTTAGGGTTAGGTTTCGGGCTAGGGTAAGGGTTAGGGGACGGGGACGGTTTTGGGTCCAGGGGAGGGTACGACAACGCTTTAGGGGGAGCGTACGTGTGAGGGCGCGGGTTAGTGTTAGCGTACAGGTTAGGATTAGGGGACGGGTGAGGGTCAGGCTTCGGGGAAGGGTTAGGCTTAGGGTTCGGGCTAGGGTTAGGGTTAGGGGACGGGGACGGTTTAGGGTCCAGGGGAGGGTACGACAGCGCTTTAGGGGGAGCGTACGTGTGAGGGCGCGGGTTAGTGTTAGCGTACGTGTTAGGATTAGGGGACGGGTGAGGGTCAGGCTTCGGGGAAGGGTTAGGGTTAGGGTTCGGGCTAGGGTTAGTGTTAGGGGACGGAGACGGTTTAGGGTCCAGGGGAGGGTACGACAACGCTTTAGGGGGAGCGTACGTGTGAGGGCGCGGGTTAGTGTTAGCGTACGGGTTAGGATTAGGGGACAGGTGAGGGTCAGGCTTCGGGGAAGGGTTAGGGTTAGGGTTCGGGCTAGGGTTAGGGTTAGGGGACGGGGACGGTTTAGGGTCCAGGGGAGGGTACGACAACGCTTTAGGGGGAGCGTACGTGTGAGGGCGCGGGTTAGTGTTAGCGTACGGGTTAGGATTAGGGGACGGGTGAGGGTCAGGCTTCGGGGAAGTGTTAGGTTTAGGGTTCGGGCTAGGGTTAGGGTTAGGGGACGGGGACGGTTTAGGGTCCAGGGGAGGGTACGACAACGCTTAAGGGGAACCGTACGCGTGAGGGCGCGGGTTAGTGTTAGCGTACGGGTTAGGATTAGGGGAAGGGTGAGGGTCATGCTTCGGGGAAGGGTTAGGGTTAGGGTTCGGGCTAGGGTTAGGGTTAGGGGACGGGGACGATTTAGGGTCCAGGGGAGGGTACGACAACGCTTTAGGGGGAGCGTACGTGTGAGGGCGCGGGTTAGTGTTAGCGTACGGGTTAGGATTAGGGGATGGGTGAGGGTCAGGCTTCGGGGAAGGGTTAGGGTTAGGGTTCGGGCTAGGGTTAGGGTTAGGGGACGGGTACGGTTTAGGGTCCAGGGGAGGGTACGACAACGCTTTAGGGGGAGCGTACGTGTGAGGGCGCGGGTTAGTGTTAGCGTACGGGTTAGGATTAAGGGACGGGTGAGGGTCAGGCTTCTGGGAAGGATTAGGGTTAGGGTTCGGGCTAGGGTTAGGGTTAGGGGACGGGGACGGTTTAGGGTCCAGGGGAGGGTACGACAACGCTTTAGGGGGAGCGTACGTGTGAGGGCGCGTGTTAGTGTTAGCGTACGGGTTAGGATTAGAGGACGGGTGAGGGTCAGGCTTCGGGGAAGGGTTAGGGTTAGCGTTCGGGCTAGGTTTAGGGTTAGGGGATGGGGACGGTTTAGGATCCAGGGGAGGGTACGACAACGCTTTAGGGGGAGCGTATGTGTGAGGGCGTTAGTTAGTGTTAGCGTACGGGTTAGGATTAGGGGACGGGTGAGGGTCAGGCTTCGGAGAAGTGTTAGGGTTAGGGTTCGAGCTAGGGTTAGGGTTAGGGAACGGGGACGGTTTAGGGTCCAGGGGAGGGTACGACAACGCTTTATGGGGAGCGTACGTGTGAGGGAGCGGGTTAGTGTTAGCGTACGGGTTAGGATTAGGGGACGGGTGAGGGTCAGGCTTCGTGTAAGAGTTAGGGTTAGCGTTCGGGCTAGGGTAAGGGTTAGGGGACGGGGACGGTTTAGGGTCCAGGGGAGGGTACGACAACGCTTTAGGTGGAGCGTACGTGTGAGGGCGCGGGTTAGTGTTAGCGTACGGGTTAGGATTAAGGGACGGGTGAGGGTCAGGCTTCGGGGAAGGATTAGGGTTAGGGTTCGGTCTAGGGTTAGGGTTAGGGGACGGGGACGGTTTAGGGTCCAGGGGAGGGTACGACAACGCTTTAGGGGGAGCGTACGTGTGAGGGCGCGGGTTAGTGTTAGCGTACGGGTTAGGATTAGAGGACGGGTGAGGGTCAGGCTTCGGGGAAGGGTTAGGGTTAGCGTTCGGGCTAGGTTTAGGGTTAGGGGACGGGGACGGTTTAGGATCCAGGGGAGGGTACGACAACGCTTTAGGGGGAGCGTATGTGTGAGGGCGTTGGTTAGTGTTAGCGTACGGGTTAGGATTAGGGGACGGGTGAGGGTCAGGCTTCGGGGAAGTGTTAGGGTTAGGGTTCGAGCTAGGGTTAGGGTTAGGGTACGGGGACGGTTTAGGGTCCAGGGGATGGTACGACAACGCTTTATGGGGAGCATACGTGTGAGGGCGCGGGTTAGTGTTAGCGTACGGGTTAGGATTAGGGGACGGGTGAGGGTCAGGCTTCGTGGAAGAGTTAGGGTTAGGGTTCGGGCTAGGGTAAGGGTTAGGGGACGGGGACGGTTTAGGGTCCAGGGGAGGGTACGACAACGCTTTAGGGGGAGCGTACGTGTGAGGGCGCGGGTTAGTGTTAGCGTACGGGTTAGGATTATGGGACGGGTGAGGGTCAGGCTTCGGGGAAGGGTTAGGGTTAGGGTTCGGGCTAGGGTTAGGGTTAGGGGACGGGGACGGTTTAGGGTCCAGGGGAGGGTACGACAACGCTTTAGGGGGAGCGTACGTGTGAGGGCGCGGGTTAGTGTTAGCGTACGGGTTAGTATTCGGGGACGGGTGAGTGTCAGGCTTCGGTGAAGGGTTAGGGTTAGGGTTCGGGCTAGGGTTAGGGTTAGGGGACGCGGACGGTTTAGGGTCCAGGGGACGGTACGACAACGCTTTAGGGGGAGCGTACGTGTGAGGGCGCGGGTTAGTGTTAGCGTACGGGTTAGGATTAGGGGACGGGTGAGGGTCAGGCTTCGGGGAAGGGTTAGGGTTAGGGTTCGGGCTAGGGTTAGTGTTAGGGGTCAGGGACGGTTTAGGGTCCAGGGCAGTGTACGACAATGCTTTAGGGGGAGCATACGTGTGAGGGCACAGTTAGTGTTAGCGTACAGGTTAGGATTAGGGGACGGGTGAGTGTCAGGCTTCGGGGACGTGTTAGGCTTAGGGTTCGGGCTAGGGTTAGGGTTAGGGGACGGGGACGGTTTAGGGTCTAGGGGAGGGTACGACAACGCTTTAGGGGGAGCGTACGTGTGAGGGCGCAGGTTAGTGTTAGCGTACGGGTTAGGATTAGGGGACGGGTGAGGGTCAGGCTTCGGGGAAGGGTTAGGCTTAGGGTTCGGGCTATGGTTAGGGTTAGGGGACGGGGACGGTTTAGGGTCCAGGGGAGGGTACGACAACGCTTTAGGGGGAGCGTACGTGTGAGGGCGCGGGTTAGTGTTAGCGTACGGGTTAGGATTATGGGACGGGTGAGGGTCAGGCTTCGGGGAAGGGTTAGGGTTAGCGTTCGGGCTAGGTTTAGGGTTAGGGGACGGGGACGGTTTAGGATCCAGGGGAGGGTACGACAACGCTTTAGGGGGAGCGTATGTGTGAGGGCGTTGGTTAGTGTTAGCGTACGGGTTAGGATTAGGGGACGGGTGAGGGTCAGGCTTCGGGGAAGTGTTAGGGTTAGGGTTCGAGCTAGGGTTAGGGTTAGTGTACGGGGACGGTTTAGAGTCCAGGGGAGGGTACGACAACGCTTTATGGGGAGCGTACGTGTGAGGGCGCGGTTAGTGTTAGCGTACGGGTTAGGATTACGGGACGGGTGAGGGTCAGGCTTCGTGGAAGGGTTAGGGTTAGGGTTCGGGCTAGGGTAAGGGTTAGGGGACGGGGACGGTTTAGGGTCCAGGGGAGCGTACGACAACGCTTTAGGGGGAGCGTACGTGTGAGGGCGCGGGTTAGTGTTAGCGTACAGGTTAGGATTAGGGGACGGGTGAGGGTCAGGCTTCGGGGAAGGGTTAGGCTTAGGGTTCGGGCTAGGGTTAGGGTTAGGGGACGGGGACGGTTTAGGGTCCAGGGGAGGGTACGACAGCGCTTTAGGGGGAGCGTACGTGTGAGGGCCCGGGTTAGTGTTAGCGTACGTGTTAGGATTAGGGGACGGGTGAGGGTCAGGCTTCGGGGAAGGGTTAGGGTTAGGGTTCGGGCTAGGGTTAGGGTTAGGGGACGGGGACGGTTTAGGGTCCAGGGGAGGGTACCACAACGCTTTAGGGGGAGCGTACGTGTGAGGGCGCGGGTTAGTGTTAGCGTACGGGTTAGGATTAGGGGACGGGTGAGGGTCAGGCTTCGTGGAAGGGTTAGGGTTAGGGTTCGGGCTAGGGTAAGGGTTAGGGGACGGGGACGGTTTAGGGTCCAGGGGAGGGTACGACAACTCTTTAGGGGGAGCGTACGTGTGAGGGCGCGGGTTAGTGTTAGCGTACGGGTTAGGATTATGGGACTGGTGAGGGTCAGGCTTCGGGGAAGGGTTAGGGTTAGGATTCGGGGTAGGGTTAGGGTTAGGGGACGGGGACGGTTTAGGGTCCAGGGGAGGGTACGACAACGCTTTAGGGGCAGCGTACGTGTGAGGGCGCGTGTTAGTGTTAGCGTACGGGTTAGGATTAGGGGACGGGTGAGGGTCAGGCTTCGGGGAAGGGTTAGGGTTAGGGTTCGGGCTAGGGTTAGGGTTAGGGGACGGGGACGGTTTAGGGTCCAGGGGAGGGTACGACAACGCTTTAGGGGGAGCGTACGTGTGAGGGCGCGGGTTAGTGTTAGCGTACGGGTTAGGATTAGGGGATGGGTGAGGGTCAGGCTTCGGGGAAGGGTTAGGGTTAGGGTTCGGACTAGGGTTAGGGTTAGGGGACGGGGACGGTTTAGGGTCCAGGGGAGGGTACGACAACGCTTTAGGGGGAGCGTACGTGTGAGGGCGCGGGTTAGTGTTAGCGTACGGGTTAGGATTAGGGGACGGGTGAGGGTCAGGCTTCGTGGAAGGGTTAGGGTTAGCGTTCGGGCTAGGGTAAGGGTTAGGGGACGGGGACGGTTTAGGGTCCAGGGGAGGGTACGACAACGCTTTAGGGGGAGCGTACGTGTGAGGGCGCGGGTTAGTGTTAGCGTACGGGTTAGGATTATGGGACGGGTGAGGGTCAGGCTTCGGGGAAGGGTTAGGGTTAGGGTTCGGGCTAGGGTTAGGGTTAGGGGACGGGGACGGTTTAGGGTCCCGGGGAGGGTACGACAACGCTTTAGGGGGAGCGTACGTGTGAGGGCGCGGGTTAGTGTTAGCGTACGGGTTAGTATTAGGGGACGGGTGAGGGTCAGGCTTCGGGGAAGGGTTAGGGTTAGCGTTCTTGCTAGGGTTAGGGTTAGGGGACGGGGACGGTTTAGGGTCCAGGGGAGGGTACGACAACGCTTTAGGGGGAGCGTACGTGTGAGGGCGCGGGTTAGTGTTAGCGTGCGGGTTAGGGTTAGGGGACGGGTGAGGGTCAGGCTTCGGGGAAGGGTTAGGGTTAGGGTTCGGGCTAGGGTTAGGGTTAGGGGACGGGGACGGTTTAGGGTCCAGGGGAGGGTACGACAACGCTTTAGTGGGAGCGTACGTGTGAGGGCGCGGGTTAGTGTTAGCGTACGGGTTCGGATTAGGGGACGGGTGAGGGTCAGGCTTCGGGGAAGGGTTAGGGTTAGGGTTCGGGCTAGGGTTAGGGTTAGGGGACGGGGACGGTTTAGGGTCCAGGGGAGGGTACGACAACGCTTTAGGGGGAGCGTACGTGTGAGGGCGCGGGTTAGTGTTAGCGTACGGGTTAGGATTAGGGGATGGGTGAGGGTCAGGTTTCGGGGAAGGGTTAGGGTTAGGGTTCGGACTAGGGTTAATGTGAGGGGACGGGGACGGTTTAGGGTCCAGGGGAGGGTACGACAACGCTTTAGGGGGAGCGTACGTGTGAGGGCGCGGGTTAGTGTTAGCGTACGGGTTAGGATTAGAGGACGGGTGAGGGTCAGGCTTCGGGGAAGTGTTAGGGTTAGGGTTCGGGCTAGGGTTAGGGTTAGGGGACGGGGACGGTTTAGGGTCCAGGGGAGGGTACGACAACGCTTTAGGGGGAGCGTACGTGTGAGAGCGCGGGTTAGTGTTAGCGTACGGGTTCGGATTAGGGGACGGGTGAGGGTCAGGCTTCGGGGAAGGTTTAGGGTTAGGGTTCGGGCTAGGGTTAGGGTTAGGGGACGGGGACGGTTTAGGGTCCAGGGGAGGGTACGACAACGCTTTAGGGGGAGCGTACGTGTGAGGGCGCGGGTTAGTGTTAGCGTACGGGTTAGGATTAAGGGACGGGTGAGGGTCAGGCTTCGGGGAAGGGTTAGGGGTAGGGTTCGGGCTAGGGTTAGGGTTAGGGGACGGGGACGGTTTAGGGTCCAGGGGAGGGTACGACAACGCTTTAGGGGGAGCGTACGTGTGAGGGCGCGGGTTAGTGTTAGCGTACGGGTTAGGATTAAGGGACGGGTGAGGGTCAGACTTCTGGGAAGGATTAGGGTTAGGGTTCGGGCTAGGGTTAGGGTTAGGGGACGGGGACGGTTTAGGGTCCAGGGGAGGGTACGACAACGCTTTAGGGGGAGCGTACGTGTGAGGGCGCGTGTTAGTGTTAGCGTACGGGTTAGGATTAGAGGACGGGTGAGGGTCAGGCTTCGGGGAAGGGTTAGGGTTAGCGTTCGGGCTAGGTTTAGGGTTAGGGGACGGGGACGGTTTAGGATCCAGGGGAGGGTACGACAACGCTTTAGGGGGAGCGTATGTGTGAGGGCGTTAGTTAGTGTTAGCGTACGGGTTAGGATTAGGGGACGGGTGAGGGTCAGGCTTCGGAGAAGTGTTAGGGTTAGGGTTCGAGCTAGGGTTAGGGTTAGGGTACGGGGACGGTTTAGGGTCCAGGGGAGGGTACGACAACGCTTTAGGGGGAGCGTACGTGTGAGGGAGCGGGTTAGTGTTAGCGTACGGGTTAGGATTAGGGGACGGGTGAGGGTCAGGCTTCGTGTAAGAGTTAGGGTTAGCGTTCGGGCTAGGGTAAGGGTTAGGGGACGGGGACGGTTTAGGGTCCAGGGGAGGGTACGACAACGCTTTAGGTGGAGCGTACGTGTGAGGGCGCGGGTTAGTGTTAGCGTACGGGTTAGGATTAAGGGACGGGTGAGGGTCAGGCTTCGGGGAAGGATTAGGGTTAGGGTTCGGGCTAGGGTTAGGGTTAGGGGACGGGGACGGTTTAGGGTCCAGGGGAGGGTACGACAACGCTTTAGGGGGAGCGTACGTGTGAGGGCGCGGGTTAGTGTTAGCGTACGGGTTAGGATTAGAGGACGGGTGAGGGTCAGGCTTCGGGGAAGGGTTAGGGTTAGCGTTCGGGCTAGGTTTAGGGTTAGGGGACGGGGACGGTTTAGGATCCAGGGGAGGGTACGACAACGCTTTAGGGGGAGCGTATGTGTGAGGGCGTTGGTTAGTGTTAGCGTACGGGTTAGGATTAGGGGACGGGTGAGGGTCAGGCTTCGGAGAAGTGTTAGGGTTAGGGTTCGAGCTAGGGTTAGGGTTAGGGTACGGGGACGGTTTAGGGTCCAGGGGAGGGTACGACAACGCTTTATGGGGAGCGTACGTGTGAGGGCGCGGGTTAGTGTTAGCGTACGGGTTAGTATTAGGGGACGGGTGAGGGTCAGGCTTCGGGGAAGGGTTAGGGTTAGCGTTCGGGCTAGGGTTAGGGTTAGGGGACGGGGACGGTTTAGGGTCCAGGGGAGGGTACGACAACGCTTTTGGGGGAGCGTACGTGTGAGGGCGCGGGTTAGTGTTAGCGTACGGGTTAGGGTTAGGGGACGGGTGAGGGTCAGGCTTCGGGGAAGGGTTAGGGTTAGGGTTCGGGCTAGGGTTAGGGTTAGGGGACGGGGACGGTTTAGGGTCCAGGGGAGGGTACGACAACGCTTTAGTGGGAGCGTACGTGTGAGGGCGCGGGTTAGTGTTAGCGTACGGGTTCGGATTAGGGGACGGGTGAGGGTCAGGCTTCGGGGAAGGGTTAGGGTTAGGGTTCGGGCTAGGGTTAGGGTTAGGGGACGGGGACGGTTTAGGGTCCAGGGGAGGGTACGACAACGCTTTAGGGGGAGCGTACGTGTGAGGGCGCGGGTTAGTGTTAGCGTACGGGTTAGGATTAGGGGATGGGTGAGGGTCAGGCTTCGGGGAAGGGTTAGGGTTAGGGTTCGGACTAGGGTTAATGTTAGGGGACGGGGACGGTTTAGGGTCCAGGGGAGGGTACGACAACGCTTTAGGGGGAGCGTACGTGTGAGGGCGCGGGTTAGTGTTAGCGTACGGGTTAGGATTAGAGGACGGGTGAGGGTCAGGCTTCGGGGAAGTGTTAGGGTTAGGGTTCGGGCTAGGGTTAGGGTTAGGGTACGGGGACGGTTTAGGGTCCAGGGGAGGGTACGACAACGCTTTAGGGGGAGCGTACGTGTGAGAGCGCGGGTTAGTGTTAGCGTACGGGTTCGGATTAGGGGACGGTGAGGGTCAGGCTTCGGGGAAGGGTTAGGGGTAGGGTTCGGGCTAGGGTTAGGGTTAGGGGACGGGGACGGTTTAGGGTCCAGGGGAGGGTACGACAACGCTTTAGGGGGAGCGTACGTGTGAGGGCGCGGGTTAGTGTTAGCGTACGGGTTAGGATTAGAGGACGGGTGAGGGTCAGGCTTCGGGGAAGGGTTAGGGTTAGGGTTCGGGCTAGGGTTAGGGTTAGGGTACGGGGACGGTTTAGGGTCCAGGGGAGGGTACGACAACGCTTTAGGGGGAGCGTACGTGTGAGGGCGCGGGTTAGTGTTAGCGTACGGGTTAGGATTAGGGGACGGGTGAGGGTCAGGCTTCGGGGACGTGTTAGGCTTAGGGTTCGGGCTAGGGTTAGGGTTAGGGGACGGGGACGGTTTAGGGTCCAGGGAAGGGTACGACAGCGCTTTAGGGGGAGCGTACGTGTGAGGGCGCGGGTTAGTGTTAGCGTATGGTTTAGGATTAGGGGACGGATGAGGGTCAGGCTTCGGTGAAGTGTAAGAGTTAGGGTTCGGCCTAGGGTTAGGGTTAGGGGACGGGGACGGTTTAGGGTCCAGGGGAGGGTACGACAACGCTTTAGGGGGAGCGTACGTGTGAGGGCGCGGGTTAGTGTTAGCGTACGTGTTAGGATTATGCGACGGATGAGGGTCAGGCTTCGGTGAAGTGTAAGAGTTAGGGTTCGGCCTAGGGTTAGGGTTAGGGTACGGGGACGGTTTAGGGTCCACGGGAGGGTAAGACAATGCTTTAGGGGGAGGGTACGTGTGAGGGCGCGGGTTAGTGTTAGCGTACGGGTTAGGATTAGGGGACGGGTGAGGGTCAGGCTTCGGGGAAGGGTTAGGGTTAGGGTTCGGGCTAGGGTTAGGGTTAGGGAACGGGGACGGTTTAGGGTCCAGGGGAGGGTACGACAACGCTTAAAGGGGAGCGTACGCGTGAGGGCGCGGGTTAGTGTTAGCGAACGGGTTAGGATTAGGGGACGGGTGAGGGTCAGGCTTCGGGGAAGGGTTAGGGTTAGGGTTCGGGCTAGGGTTAGGGTTAGGGGACGGGGAAGGTTTAGGGTCCAGGGGAGTGTACGACAACGCTTAAGGGGGAGCGTACGCGTGAGGGCGCGGGTTAGTGTTAGCGTACGGGTTAGGATTAGGGGACGGGTGAGGGTCAGGCTTCGGGGAAGGGTTAGGGTTAGGGTTCGGGTTAGGGTTAGGGGACGGGGACGGTTTAGGGTCCAGGGGAGGGTACAACAACGCTTTAGGGGGAGCGTACGTGTGAGGGCGCGGGTTAGTGTTAGCGTACGGGTTAGGATTAGGGGACGGGTGAGGGTCAGGCTTCGGGGAAGCGTTAGGGTTAGGGTTCGGGCTAGGGTTAGGGTTAGGGGACGGGGACGGTTTAGGGTCCAGGGGAGGGTACGACAACGCTTTAGGGGGAGCGTACGTGTGAGGGCGCGGGATAGTGTAAGCGTACGTGTTAGGATTAGAGGACGGGTGAGGGTCAGGCTTCGGGGAAGGGTTAGGGTTAGGGTTCGGGCTAGGGTTAGGGTTAGGGGACGGGGACGGTTTAGGGTCCAGGGGAGGGTACTACAACGCTTTAGGGGGAGCATACGTGTGAGGGCGCGGGTTAGTGTTAGCGTACGGGTTAGGATTAGGGGACGGGTGAGGGTCAGGCTTCGGGGAAGGGTTAGGCTTAGGGTTCGGGCTAGGGTTAGGGTTAGGGGACGGGGACGGTTTAGGGTCCAGGGGAGGGTACGACAACGCTTTAGGGGGAGCGTACGTGTGAGGGCGCGGGATAGTGTAAGCGTACGGGTTAGGATTAGAGGACGGGTGAGGGTCAGGCTTCGGGGAAGTGTTAGGGTTAGGGTTCGGGCTAGGGTTAGGGTTATGGGACGGGGACGGTTTAGGGTCCAGGGGAGGATACGACAACGCTTAAGGGGGAGCGTACGCGTGAGGGCGCGGGTTAGTGTTAGCGTACGGGTTAGGATTAGGGGACGGGTGAGGGTCAGGCTTCGGGGAAGGGTTAGGGTTAGGTTTCGGGCTAGGGTTAGGGTTAGGGTACGGGGACGGTTTAGGGTCCAGGGGAGGGTACGACAACGCTTTAGGGGGAGCGTACATGTGAGGGCGTGGGTTAGTGTTAGCGTACGGGTTAGGATTAGGGGACGGGTGAGGGTCAGGCTTCGGGGAAGGGTTAGGGTTAGGGTTCGGGCTAGGGTTAGGGTTAGTGGACGGGGACGGTTTAGGGTCCAGGGGAGGGTACGACAATGCTTTAGGGGGAGCGTACGTGTGAGGGCGCAGTTAGTGTTAGCGTACGGGTTAGGATTAGGGGACGGGTGAGGTTCAGGCTTCGGGGACGTGTTAGGCTTAGGGTTCGGGCTAGGGTTAGGGTTAGGGGACGGGGACGGTTTAGGGTCCCGGGGAGGGTACGACAACGCTTTAGGGGGAGCGTACGTGTGAGGGCGCGGGTTAGTGTTAGCGTACGGGTTAGTATTAGGGGACGGGTGAGGGTCAGGCTTCGGGGAAGGGTTAGGGTTAGCGTTCGGGCTAGGGTTAGGGTTAGGGGACGGGGACGGTTTAGGGTCCAGGGGAGGGTACGACAACGCTTTTGGGGGAGCGTACGTGTGAGGGCGCGGGTTAGTGTTAGCGTACGGGTTAGGGTTAGGGGACGGGTGAGGGTCAGGCTTCGGGGAAGGGTTAGGGTTAGGGTTCGGGCTAGGGTTAGGGTTAGGGGACGGGGACGGTTTAGGGTCCAGGGGAGGGTACGACAACGCTTTAGGGGGAGCGTACGTGTGAGGGCGCGGGTTAGTGTTAGCGTACGTGTTAGGATTATGCGACGGATGAGGGTCAGGCTTCGGTGAAGTGTAAGAGTTAGGGTTCGGCCTAGGGTTAGGGTTAGGGTACGGGGACGGTTTAGGGTCCACGGGAGGGTAAGACAATGCTTTAGGGGGAGGGTACGTGTGAGGGCGCGGGTTAGTGTTAGCGTACGGGTTAGGATTAGGGGACGGGTGAGGGTCAGGCTTCGGGGAAGGGTTAGGGTTAGGGTTCGGGCTAGGGTTAGGGTTAGGGAACGGGGACGGTTTAGGGTCCAGGGGAGGGTACGACAACGCTTAAAGGGGAGCGTACGCGTGAGGGCGCGGGTTAGTGTTAGCGAACGGGTTAGGATTAGGGGACGGGTGAGGGTCAGGCTTCGGGGAAGGGTTAGGGTTAGGGTTCGGGCTAGGGTTAGGGTTAGGGGACGGGGAAGGTTTAGGGTCCAGGGGAGTGTACGACAACGCTTAAGGGGGAGCGTACGCGTGAGGGCGCGGGTTAGTGTTAGCGTACGGGTTAGGATTAGGGGACGGGTGAGGGTCAGGCTTCGGGGAAGGGTTAGGGTTAGGGTTCGGGTTAGGGTTAGGGGACGGGGACGGTTTAGGGTCCAGGGGAGGGTACAACAACGCTTTAGGGGGAGCGTACGTGTGAGGGCGCGGGTTAGTGTTAGCGTACGGGTTAGGATTAGGGGACGGGTGAGGGTCAGGCTTCGGGGAATGGTTAGGGTTAGGGTTCGGGCTAGGGTTAGGGTTAGGGGACGGGGACGGTTTAGGGTCCAGGGGAGGGTACGACAACGCTTTAGGGGGAGCGTACGTGTGAGGGCGCGGGTTAGTGTTAGCGTACGGGTTAGGATTAGGGGACGGGTGAGGGTCAGGCTTCGGGGAAGGGTTAGGGTTAGGGTTCGGACTAGGGTTAGTGTTAGGGGACGGGGACGGTTTAGGGTCCAGGGGAGGGTACGACAACGCTTAAGGGGGAGCGTAATTGTGAGGGCGCGGGTTAGTGTTAGCGTACGGGTTAGTATTAGGGGACGGGTGAGGGTCAGGCTTCGGGGAAGTGTTAGGGTTAGGGTTCGGGCTAGGGTTAGGGTTAGGGGACAGGGATGGTTTAGGGTCCAGGGAAGGGTACGACAACGCTTTAGGGGGAGCATACGTGTGAGGGCGCGGGTTAGTGTTAGCGTACGGGTTAGGATTAGGGGATGGGTGAGGGTCAGGCTTCGGGGAAGGGTTAGGGTTAGGGTTCGGGCTAGGGTTAGGGTTAGGGGACGGGGACGGTTTAGGGTCCAGGGGAGTGTACGACAACGCTTAAGGGGGAGCGTACGCGTGAGGGCGCGGGTTAGTGTTAGCGTACGGGTTAGGATTAGGGGACGGGTGAGGGTCAGGCTTCGGGGAAGGGTTAGGGTTAGGGTTCGGGCTAGGGTTAGGGTTAGGGGACGGGGACGGTTTAGGGTCCAGGGGAGGGTAAGACAACGCTTTAGGGGGAGCGTACGTGTGAGGGCGCGGGTTAGTGTTAGCGTACGGGTTAGGATTACGGGACGGGTGAGGGTCAGGCTTCGGGGAAGGGTTAGGGTTAGGGTTCGGGCTAGGGTTAGGGTTAGGGGACGGGGACGGTTTAGGGTCCAGGGGAGGGAACGACAACGCTTTAGGGGGAGCGTACGTGTGAGGGCGCGGGATAGTGTAAGCGTACGGGTTAGAATTAGAGGACGGGTGAGGGTCAGGCTTCAGGGAAGGGTTAGGGTTAGCGTTCGGGCTAGGGTTAGGGTTAGGGGACGGGGACGGTTTAGGGTCTAGGGGAGGGTACGACAACGTTTTAGGGGGAGCGTACGTGTGAGGGCGTTGGTTAGTGTTAGCGTACGGGTTAGGATTAGGGGACGGGTGAGGGTCAGGCTTCGGGGAAGGGTTAGGGTTAGGGTTCGGGCTAGGGTTACGGTTAGTTGACGGGGACGGTTTAGGGTCCAGGGGAGTGTACGACAACGCTTTAGGGGGAGCGTACGTGTGAGGACGCGGGTTAGTGTAAGCGTACGGGTTAGGATTAGAGGACGGGTGAGGGTCAGGCTTCGGGGAAGGGTTAGGGTTAGCGTTCGGGCTAGGGTTTGGGTTAGGGGACGGGGACGGTTTAGGGTCCAAGGGAGGGTACGACAACGCTTTAGGGGGAGCGTACGTGTGAGGGTTAGGGTTAGTGTTAGCGTATTGGTTAGGATTAGGGGACGGATGAGGGTCAGGCTTCGGGGAAGGGTTAGGTTTAGGGTTCGGGCTAGGGTTAGGGTTAGGGGACGGGGACGGTTTAGGGTCCAGGGGAGGGTACGACAACGCTTTACGGGGAGCGTACGTGTGAGGGCGCGGGTTAGAGTTAGCGTACGGTTTAGGGTTAGGGGAAGGGTCAGGGTCAGGCTTCGGGGAAGGGTTAGGGTTAGGGTTCGGGCTAGGGTTAGTGTTAGGGGACGGGGACGGTTTAGGGTCCAGGGGAGGGTACGACAACACTTTAGGGGGAGCGTACGTGTGAGGGCGTGGGTTAGTGTTAGCGTACGGGTTAGGATTAGGGGACGGGTGAGGGCCAGGCTTCGGGGAAGTGTTAGGGTTAGGGTTCGGGCTAGGGTTAGGGTTAGGGTACGGGGACGGTTTAGGGTCCACGGGAGGGTAAGACAATGCTTTAGGGGGAGGGTACGTGTGAGGGCGCGGGTTAGTGTTAGCGTACGGGTTAGGATTAGGGGACGGGTGAAGGTCAGGCTTCGGGGAAGGGTTAGGGTTAGGGTTCGGGCTAGGGTTAGGGTTAGGGAACGGGGACGGTTTAGGGTCCAGGGGAGGGTACGACAACGCTTAAAGGGGAGCGTACGCGTGAGGGCGCGGGTTAGTGTTAGCGAACGGGTTAGGATTAGGGGACGGGTGAGGGTCAGGCTTCGGGGAAGGGTTAGGGTTAGGGTTCGGGCTAGGGTTAGGGTTAGGGGACGGGGACGGTTTAGGGTCCAGGGGAGGGTACGACAACGCTTTAGGGGGAGCGTACGTTTGAGGGTGCGGGTTAGTGTTAGCGTACGGGTTAGGATTAGGGGACGGGTGAGGGTCAGGCTTCGGGGAAGGGTTAGGGTTAGGGTTCGGGCTAGGGTTAGGGTTAGGGGACGGGGACGGTTTAGGGTCCAGGGGAGGGTACGACAACGCTTTAGGGGGAGCGTACGTGTGAGGGCGCGGGTTAGTGTAAGCGTACGGGTTAGGATTAGAGGACGGGTGAGGGTCAGGATTCGGGGAAGGGTTAGGGTTAGGGTTCGGGCTAGGGTTAGGGTTAGGGGACGGGGACGGTTTAGGGTCCAGGGGAGGGTACGACAACGCTTTAGGGGGAGCGTACGTGTGAGGGCGCGGGTTAGTGTTAGCGTACGGGTTAGGATTAGGGGACGGGTGAGTGTCAGGCTTCGGGGAAGGTTTAGGTTTAGGGTTCGGGCTAGGGTTAGGGTTAGGGGACGGGGACCGTTTAGGGTCCAGGGGAGGGTATGACAACGCTTTAGGGGGAGCGTACGTGTGAGGGCGCGGGTTAGTGTTAGCGTACGGTTTAGGATTAGGGGACGGGTGAGGGTCAGGCTTCGGGGAAGGGTTAGGCTTAGGGTTCGGGCTAGGGTTAGTGTTAGGGGACGGGGACGGTTTAGGGTCCAGGGGAGGGTACGACAACGCTTTAGGGGGAGCGTACATGTGAGGGCGCGGGTTAGTGTTAGCGTACGGGTTAGGATTAGGGGACGGGTGAGGGTCAGGCTTCGGGGAATGGTTAGGTTTAGGGTTCGGGCTAGGGTTAGTGTTAGGGGACGGGGACGGTTTAGGGTCCAGGGGAGGGTACGACAGCGCTTTAGGGGGAGCGTACGTGTGAGGGCGCGGGTTAGTGTTAGCGTACGTGTTAGGATTAGGGGACGGGTGAGGGTCAGGCTTCGGGGAAGGGTTAGGGTTAGGGTTCGGGCTAGGGTTAGGGTTAGGGGACGGAGACGGTTTAGGGTCCAGGGGAGGGTACGACAACGCTTTAGGGGGAGCGTACGTGTGACGGCGCGGGTTAGTGTTAGCGTACGGGTTAGGATTAGGGGACAGGTGAGGGTCAGGCTTCGGGGAAGGGTTAGGGTTAGGGTTCGGGCTAGGGTTAGGGTTAGGGGACGGGGACGGTTTAGGGTCCAGGGGAGGGTACGACAACGCTTTAAGGGGAGCGTACGTGTGAGGGCGCGGGTTAGTGTTAGCGTACGGGTTAGGATTAGGGGACGGGTGAGGGTCAGGCTTCGGGGAAGGGTTAGGCTTAGGGTTCGGGCTAAGGTTAGGGTTAGGGGACGGGGACGGTTTAGGGTCCAGGGGAGGGTACGACAACGCTTTAGGGGGAGCGTACGTGTGAGGGCGCGGGTTAGTGTTAGCGTACGGGTTAGCATTAGGGAACGGATGAGGGTCAGGCTTCGGGGAAGGGTTAGGGTTAGGGTTCGGGCTAGGGTTAGGGTTAGGTGACGGGGACGGTTTAGGGTCCAGGGGAGGGTACGACAACGCTTTAGGGGGAGTGTATGTGTGAGGGCGCGGGTTAGTGTTAGCGTACGGTTTAGGATTAGGGGACGGGTGAGGGTCAGGCTTCGGGGAAGGGTTAGGGTTAGGGTTCGGTCTAGGTTTAGGGTTAGGGGACGGGGACGGTTTAGTGTCCAGGGGAGGGTACGACAACGCTTTAGGGGGAGCGTACGTGTGAGGGCGCGGGTTAGTGTTAGCGTACGGGTTAGGATTAGGGGACGGGTGAGGGTCAGGCTTCGGGGAAGGGTTAGGGTTAGGGTTCGGGCTAGGGTTAGTGTTAGGGGACCGGAATGGTTTAGGGTCCAGGGGAGCGTACGACAACGCTTTAGGGGGAGCGTACGTGTGAGGGCGCGGGTTAGTGTTAGCGTACAGGTTAGGATTAGGGGACGGGTGAGGGTCAGGCTTCGGGGAAGGGTTAGGCTTAGGGTTCGGGCTAGGGTTAGGGTTAGGGGACGGGGACGGTTTAGGGTCCAGGGGAGGGTACGACAGCGCTTTAGGGGGAGCGTACGTGTGAGGGCGCGGGTTAGTGTTAGCGTACGGGTTAGGATTATGGGACGGGTGAGGGTCAGGCTTCGAGGAAGGGTTAGGGTTAGGGTTCGGGCTAGGGTTAGGGTTAGGGGACGGGGACGGTTTAGGGTCCAGGGGAGGGTACCACAACGCTTTAGGGGGAGCGTACGTGTGAGGGCGCGGGTTAGTGTTAGCGTACGGGTTAGGATTAGGGGACGGGTGAGGGTCAGGCTTCGTGGAAGGGTTAGGGTTAGGGTTCGGGCTAGGGTAAGGGTTAGGGGACGGGGACGGTTTAGGGTCCAGGGGAGGGTACGACAACTCTTTAGGGGGAGCGTACGTGTGAGGGCGCGGGTTAGTGTTAGCGTACGGGTTAGGATTATGGGACTGGTGAGGGTCAGGCTTCGGGGAAGGGTTAGGGTTAGGATTCGGGGTAGGGTTAGGGTTAGGGGACGGGGACGGTTTAGGGTCCAGGGGAGGGTACGACAACGCTTTAGGGGCAGCGTACGTGTGAGGGCGCGGGTTAGTGTTAGCGTACGGGTTAGGATTAGGGGATGGGTGAGGGTCAGGCTTCGGGGAAGGGTTAGGGTTAGGGTTCGGACTAGGGTTAGGGTTAGGGGACGGGGACGGTTTAGGGTCCAGGGGAGGGTACGACAACGCTTTAGGGGGAGCGTACGTGTGAGGGCGCGGGTTAGTGTTAGCGTACGGGTTAGGATTAGGGGATGGGTGAGGGTCAGGCTTCGGGGAAGGGTTAGGGTTAGGGTTCGGACTAGGGTTAGGGTTAGGGGACGGGGACGGTTTAGGGTCCAGGGGAGGGTACGACAACGCTTTAGGGGGAGCGTACGTGTGAGGGCGCGGGTTAGTGTTAGCGTACGGGTTAGGATTAGGGGACGGGTGAGGGTCAGGCTTCGTGGAAGGGTTAGGGTTAGCGTTCGGGCTAGGGTAAGGGTTAGGGGACGGGGACGGTTTAGGGTCCAGGGGAGGGTACGACAACGCTTTAGGGGGAGCGTACGTGTGAGGGCGCGGGTTAGTGTTAGCGTACGGGTTAGGATTAAGGGACGGGTGAGGGTCAGGCTTCTGGGAAGGATTAGGGTTAGGGTTCGGTCTAGGGTTAGGGTTAGGGGACGGGGACGGTTTAGGGTCCAGGGGAGGGTACGACAACGCTTTAGGGGGAGCGTACGTGTGAGGGCGCGGGTTAGTGTTAGCGTACGGGTTAGGATTAGAGGACAGGTGAGGGTCAGGCTTCGGGGAAGGGTTAGGGTTAGCGTTCGGGCTAGGTTTAGGGTTAGGGGACAGGGACGGTTTAGGATCCAGGGGAGGGTACGACAACGCTTTAGGGGGAGCGTATGTGTGAGGGCGTTGGTTAGTGTTAGCGTACGGGTTAGGATTAGGGGACGGGTGAGGGTCAGGCTTCGGGGAAGTGTTAGGGTTAGGGTTCGAGCTAGGGTTAGGGTTAGGGTACGGGGACGGTTTAGGGTCCAGGGGATGGTACGACAACGCTTTATGGGGAGCATACGTGTGAGGGCGCGGGTTAGTGTTAGCGTACGGGTTAGGATTAGGGGACGGGTGAGGGTCAGGCTTCGTGGAAGAGTTAGGGTTAGGGTTCGGGCTAGGGTAAGGGTTAGGGGACGGGGACGGTTTAGGGTCCAGGGGAGGGTACGACAACGCTTTAGGGGGAGCGTACGTGTGAGGGCGCGGGTTAGTGTTAGCGTACGGGTTAGGATTATGGGACGGGTGAGGGTCAGGCTTCGGGGAAGGGTTAGGGTTAGGGTTCGGGCTAGGGTTAGGGTTAGGGGACGGGGACGGTTTAGGGTCCAGGGGAGGGTACGACAACGCTTTAGGGGGAGCGTACGTGTGAGGGCGCGGGTTAGTGTTAGCGTACGGGTTAGTATTCGGGGACGGGTGAGTGTCAGGCTTCGGTGAAGGGTTAGGGTTAGGGTTCGGGCTAGGGTTAGGGTTAGGGGACGCGGACGGTTTAGGGTCCAGGGGAGGGTACGACAACGCTTTAGGGGGAGCGTATGTGTGAGGGCGTTGGTTAGTGTTAGCGTACGGGTTAGGATTAGGGGACGGGTGAGGGTCAGGCTTCGGGGAAGTGTTAGGGTTAGGGTTCGCGCTAGGGTTAGGGTTAGTGTACGGGGACGGTTTAGAGTCCAGGGGAGGGTACGACAACGCTTTATGGGGAGCGTACGTGTGAGGGCGCGGTTAGTGTTAGCGTACGGGTTAGGATTAGGGGACGGGTGAGGGTCAGGCTTCGTGGAAGGGTTAGGGTTAGGGTTCGGGCTAGGGTAAGGGTTAGGGGACGGGGACGGTTTTGGGTCCAGGGGAGGGTACGACAACGCTTTAGGGGGAGCGTACGTGTGAGGGCGCGGGTTAGTGTTAGCGTACAGGTTAGGATTAGGGGACGGGTGAGGGTCAGGCTTCGGGGAAGGGTTAGGCTTAGGGTTCGGGCTAGGGTTAGGGTTAGGGGACGGGGACGGTTTAGGGTCCAGGGGAGGGTACGACAGCGCTTTAGGGGGAGCGTACGTGTGAGGGCGCGGGTTAGTGTTAGCGTACGTGTTAGGATTAGGGGACGGGTGAGGGTCAGGCTTCGGGGAAGGGTTAGGGTTAGGGTTCGGGCTAGGGTTAGGGTTAGGGGACGGAGACGGTTTAGGGTCCAGGGGAGGGTACGACAACGCTTTAGGGGGAGCGTACGTGTGAGGGCGCGGGTTAGTGTTAGCGTACGGGTTAGGATTAGGGGACAGGTGAGGGTCAGGCTTCGGGGAAGGGTTAGGGTTAGGGTTCGGGCTAGGGTTAGGGTTAGGGGACGGGGACGGTTTAGGGTCCAGGGGAGGGTACGACAACGCTTTAGGGGGAGCGTACGTGTGAGGGCGCGGGTTAGTGTTAGCGTACGGGTTAGGATTAGGGGACGGGTGAGGGTCAGGCTTCGGGGAAGTGTTAGGTTTAGGGTTCGGGCTAGGGTTAGGGTTAGGGGACGGGGACGGTTTAGGGTCCAGGGGAGGGTACGACAACGCTTAAGGGGAACCGTACGCGTGAGGGCGCGGGTTAGTGTTAGCGTACGGGTTAGGATTAGGGGAAGGGTGAGGGTCATGCTTCGGGGAAGGGTTAGGGTTAGGGTTCGGGCTAGGGTTAGGGTTAGGGGACGGGGACGATTTAGGGTCCAGGGGAGGGTACGACAACGCTTTAGGGGGAGCGTACGTGTGAGGGCGCGGGTTAGTGTTAGCGTACGGGTTAGGATTAGGGGATGGGTGAGGGTCAGGCTTCGGGGAAGTGTTAGGGTTAGGGTTCGGGCTAGGGTTAGGGTTAGGGGACGGGTACGGTTTAGGGTCCAGGGGAGGGTACGACAACGCTTTAGGGAGAGCGTACGTGTGAGGGCGCGGGTTAGTGTTAGCGTACGGGTTAGGATTAAGGGACGGGTGAGGGTCAGGCTTCTGGGAAGGATTAGGGTTAGGGTTCGGGCTAGGGTTAGGGTTAGGGGACGGGGACGGTTTAGGGTCCAGGGGAGGGTACGACAACGCTTTAGGGGGAGCGTACGTGTGAGGGCGCGTGTTAGTGTTAGCGTACGGGTTAGGATTAGAGGACGGGTGAGGGTCAGGCTTCGGGGAAGGGTTAGGGTTAGCGTTCGGGCTAGGTTTAGGGTTAGGGGACGGGGACGGTTTAGGATCCAGGGGAGGGTACGACAACGCTTTAGGGGGAGCGTATGTGTGAGGGCGTTAGTTAGTGTTAGCGTACGGGTTAGGATTAGGGGACGGGTGAGGGTCAGGCTTCGGAGAAGTGTTAGGGTTAGGGTTCGAGCTAGGGTTAGGGTTAGGGTACGGGGACGGTTTAGGGTCCAGGGGAGGGTACGACAACGCTTTATGGGGAGCGTACGTGTGAGGGAGCGGGTTAGTGTTAGCGTACGGGTTAGGATTAGGGGACGGGTGAGGGTCAGGCTTCGTGTAAGAGTTAGGGTTAGCGTTCGGGCTAGGGTAAGGGTTAGGGGACGGGGACGGTTTAGGGTCCAGGGGAGGGTACGACAACGCTTTAGGTGGAGCGTACGTGTGAGGGCGCGGGTTAGTGTTAGCGTACGGGTTAGGATTAAGGGACGGGTGAGGGTCAGGCTTCGGGGAAGGATTAGGGTTAGGGTTCTGTCTAGGGTTAGGGTTAGGGGACGGGGACGGTTTAGGGTCCAGGGGAGGGTACGACAACGCTTTAGGGGGAGCGTACGTGTGAGGGCGCGGGTTAGTGTTAGCGTACGGGTTAGGATTAGAGGACGGGTGAGGGTCAGGCTTCGGGGAAGGGTTAGGGTTAGCGTTCGGGCTAGGTTTAGGGTTAGGGGACGGGGACGGTTTAGGATCCAGGGGAGGGTACGACAACGCTTTAGGGGGAGCATACGTGTGAGGGCGCGGGTTAGTGTTAGCGTACGGGTTAGGATTAGGGGACGGGTGAGGGTCAGGCTTCGTGGAAGAGTTAGGGTTAGGGTTCGGGCTAGGGTAAGGGTTAGGGGACGGGGACGGTTTAGGGTCCAGGGGAGGGTACGACAACGCTTTAGGGGGAGCGTACGTGTGAGGGCGCGGGTTAGTGTTAGCGTACGGGTTAGGGTTATGGGACGGGTGAGGGTCAGGCTTCGGGGAAGGGTTAGGGTTAGGGTTCGGGCTAGGGTTAGGGTTAGGGGACGGGGACGGTTTAGGGTCCAGGGGAGGGTACGACAACGCTTTAGGGGGAGCGTACGTGTGAGGGCGCGGGTTAGTGTTAGCGTACGGGTTAGTATTCGGGGACGGGTGAGTGTCAGGCTTCGGTGAAGGGTTAGGGTTAGGGTTCGGGCTAGGGTTAGGGTTAGGGGACGCGGACGGTTTAGGGTCCAGGGGAGGGTACGACAACGCTTTAGGGGGAGCGTACGTGTGAGGGCGCGGGTTAGTGTTAGCGTACGGGTTAGGATTAGGGGACGGGTGAGGGTCAGGCTTCGGGGAAGGGTTAGGGTTAGGGTTCGGGCTAGGGTTAGTGTTAGGGGTCAGGGACGGTTTAGGGTCCAGGGCAGTGTACGACAATGCTTTAGGGGGAGCATACGTGTGAGGGCACAGTTAGTGTTAGCGTACAGGTTAGGATTAGGGGACGGGTGAGTGTCAGGCTTCGGGGACGTGTTAGGCTTAGGGTTCGGGCTAGGGTTAGGGTTAGGGGACGGGGACGGTTTAGGGTCTAGGGGAGGGTACGACAACGCTTTAGGGGGAGCGTACGTGTGAGGGCGCAGGTTAGTGTTAGCGTACGGGTTAGGATTAGGGGACGGGTGAGGGTCAGGCTTCGGGGAAGGGTTAGGCTTAGGGTTCGGGCTATGGTTAGGGTTAGGGGACGGGGACGGTTTAGGGTCCAGGGGAGGGTACGACAACGCTTTAGGGGGAGCGTACGTGTGAGGGCGCGGGTTAGTGTTAGCGTACGGGTTAGGATTATGGGACGGGTGAGGGTCAGGCTTCGGGGAAGGGTTAGGGTTAGCGTTCGGGCTAGGTTTAGGGTTAGGGGACGGGGACGGTTTAGGATCCTGGGGAGGGTACGACAACGCTTTAGGGGGAGCGTATGTGTGAGGGCGTTGGTTAGTGTTAGCGTACGGGTTAGGATTAGGGGACGGGTGAGGGTCAGGCTTCGGGGAAGTGTTAGGGTTAGGGTTCGAGCTAGGGTTAGGGTTAGTGTACGGGGATGGTTTAGAGTCCAGGGGAGGGTACGACAACGCTTTATGGGGAGCGTACGTGTGAGGGCGCGGTTAGTGTTAGCGTACGGGTTAGGATTAGGGGACGGGTGAGGGTCAGGCTTCGTGGAAGGGTTAGGGTTAGGGTTCGGGCTAGGGTAAGGGTTAGGGGACGGGGACGGTTTAGGGTCCAGGGGAGCGTACGACAACGCTTTAGGGGGAGCGTACGTGTGAGGGCGCGGGTTAGTGTTAGCGTACAGGTTAGGATTAGGGGACGGGTGAGGGTCAGGCTTCGGGGAAGGGTTAGGCTTAGGGTTCGGGCTAGGGTTAGGGTTAGGGGACGGGGACGGTTTAGGGTTCAGGGGAGGGTACGACAGCGCTTTAGGGGGAGCGTACGTGTGAGGGCCCGGGTTAGTGTTAGCGTACGTGTTAGGATTAGGGGACGGGTGAGGGTCAGGCTTCGGGGAAGGGTTAGGGTTAGGGTTCGGGCTAGGGTTAGGGTTAGGGGACGGGGACGGTTTAGGGTCCAGGGGAGGGTACCACAACGCTTTAGGGGGAGCGTACGTGTGAGGGCGCGGGTTAGTGTTAGCGTACGGGTTAGGATTAGGGGACGGGTGAGGGTCAGGCTTCGTGGAAGGGTTAGGGTTAGGGTTCGGGCTAGGGTAAGGGTTAGGGGACGGGGACGGTTTAGGGTCCAGGGGAGGGTACGACAACTCTTTAGGGGGAGCGTACGTGTGAGGGCGCGGGTTAGTGTTAGCGTACGGGTTAGGATTATGGGACTGGTGAGGGTCAGGCTTCGGGGAAGGGTTAGGGTTAGGATTCGGGGTAGGGTTAGGGTTAGGGGACGGGGACGGTTTAGGGTCCAGGGGAGGGTACGACAACGCTTTAGGGGCAGCGTACGTGTGAGGGCGCGTGTTAGTGTTAGCGTACGGGTTAGGATTAGGGGACGGGTGAGGGTCAGGCTTCGGGGAAGGGTTAGGGTTAGGGTTCGGACTAGGGTTAGGGTTAGGGGACGGGGACGGTTTAGGGTCCAGGGGAGGGTACGACAACGCTTTAGGGGGAGCGTACGTGTGAGGGCGCGGGTTAGTGTTAGCGTACGGGTTAGGATTAGGGGATGGGTGAGGGTCAGGCTTCGGGGAAGGGTTAGGGTTAGGGTTCGGACTAGGGTTAGGGTTAGGGGACGGGGACGGTTTAGGGTCCAGGGGAGGGTACGACAACGCTTTAGGGGGAGCGTACGTGTGAGGGCGCGGGTTAGTGTTAGCGTACGGGTTAGGATTAGGGGACGGGTGAGGGTCAGGCTTCGTGGAAGGGTTAGGGTTAGCGTTCGGGCTAGGGTAAGGGTTAGGGGACGGGGACGGTTTAGGGTCCAGGGGAGGGTACGACAACGCTTTAGGGGGAGCGTACATGTGAGGGCGCGGGTTAGTGTTAGCGTACGGGTTAGGATTATGGGACGGGTGAGGGTCAGGCTTCGGGGAAGGGTTAGGGTTAGGGTTCGGGCTAGGGTTAGGGTTAGGGGACGGGGACGGTTTAGGGTCCCGGGGAGGGTACGACAACGCTTTAGGGGGAGCGTACGTGTGAGGGCGCGGGTTAGTGTTAGCGTACGGGTTAGTATTAGGGGACGGGTGAGGGTCAGGCTTCGGGGAAGGGTTAGGGTTAGCGTTCTTGCTAGGGTTAGGGTTAGGGGACGGGGACGGTTTAGGGTCCAGGGGAGGGTACGACAACGCTTTAGGGGGAGCGTACGTGTGAGGGCGCGGGTTAGTGTTAGCGTGCGGGTTAGGGTTAGGGGACGGGTGAGGGTCAGGCTTCGGGGAAGGGTTAGGGTTAGGGTTCGGGCTAGGGTTAGGGTTAGGGGACGGGGACGGTTTAGGGTCCAGGGGAGGGTACGACAACGCTTTAGTGGGAGCGTACGTGTGAGGGCGCGGGTTAGTGTTAGCGTACGGGTTCGGATTAGGGGACGGGTGAGGCTCAGGCTTCGGGGAAGGGTTAGGGTTAGGGTTCGGGCTAGGGTTAGGGTTAGGGGACGGGGACGGTTTAGGGTCCAGGGGAGGGTACGACAACGCTTTAGGGGGAGCGTACGTGTGAGGGCGCGGGTTAGTGTTAGCGTACGGGTTAGGATTAGGGGATGGGTGAGGGTCAGGCTTCGGGGAAGGGTTAGGGTTAGGGTTCGGACTAGGGTTAATGTTAGGGGACGGGGACGGTTTAGGGTCCAGGGGAGGGTACGACAACGCTTTAGGGGGAGCGTACGTGTGAGGGCGCGGGTTAGTGTTAGCGTACGGGTTAGGATTAGAGGACGGGTGAGGGTCAGGCTTCGGGGAAGTGTTAGGGTTAGGGTTCGGGCTAGGGTTAGGGTTAGGGGACGGGGACGGTTTAGGGTCCAGGGGAGGGTACGACAACGCTTTAGGGGGAGCGTACGTGTGAGAGCGCGGGTTAGTGTTAGCGTACGGGTTCGGATTAGGGGACGGGTGAGGGTCAGGCTTCGGGGAAGGTTTAGGGTTAGGGTTCGGGCTAGGGTTAGGGTTAGGGGACGGGGACGGTTTAGGGTCCAGGGGAGGGTACGACAACGCTTTAGGGGGAGCGTACGTGTGAGGGCGCGGGTTAGTGTTAGCGTACGGGTTAGGATTAAGGGACGGGTGAGGGTCAGGCTTCGGGGAAGGGTTAGGGGTAGGGTTCGGGCTAGGGTTAGGGTTAGGGGACGGGGACGGTTTAGGGTCCAGGGGAGGGTACGACAACGCTTTAGGGGGAGCGTACGTGTGAGGGCGCGGGTTAGTGTTAGCGTACGGGTTAGGATTAAGGGACGGGTGAGGGTCAGACTTCTGGGAAGGATTAGGGTTAGGGTTCGGGCTAGGGTTAGGGTTAGGGGACGGGGACGGTTTAGGGTCCAGGGGAGGGTACGACAACGCTTTAGGGGGAGCGTACGTGTGAGGGCGCGTGTTAGTGTTAGCGTACGGGTTAGGATTAGAGGACGGGTGAGGGTCAGGCTTCGGGGAAGGGTTAGGGTTAGCGTTCGGGCTAGGTTTAGGGTTAGGGGACGGGGACGGTTTAGGATCCAGGGGAGGGTACGACAACGCTTTAGGGGGAGCGTATGTGTGAGGGCGTTAGTTAGTGTTAGCGTACGGGTTAGGATTAGGGGACGGGTGAGGGTCAGGCTTCGGAGAAGTGTTAGGGTTAGGGTTCGAGCTAGGGTTAGGGTTAGGGTACGGGGACGGTTTAGGGTCCAGGGGAGGGTACGACAACGCTTTAGGGGGAGCGTACGTGTGAGGGAGCGGGTTAGTGTTAGCGTACGGGTTAGGATTAGGGGACGGGTGAGGGTCAGGCTTCGTGTAAGAGTTAGGGTTAGCGTTCGGGCTAGGGTAAGGGTTAGGGGACGGGGACGGTTTAGGGTCCAGGGGAGGGTACGACAACGCTTTAGGTGGAGCGTACGTGTGAGGGCGCGGGTTAGTGTTAGCGTACGGGTTAGGATTAAGGGACGGGTGAGGGTCAGGCTTCGGGGAAGGATTAGGGTTAGGGTTCGGGCTAGGGTTAGGGTTAGGGGACGGGGACGGTTTAGGGTCCAGGGGAGGGTACGACAACGCTTTAGGGGGAGCGTACGTGTGAGGGCGCGGGTTAGTGTTAGCGTACGGGTTAGGATTAGAGGACGGGTGAGGGTCAGGCTTCGGGGAAGGGTTAGGGTTAGCGTTCGGGCTAGGTTTAGGGTTAGGGGACGGGGACGGTTTAGGATCCAGGGGAGGGTACGACAACGCTTTAGGGGGAGCGTATGTGTGAGGGCGTTGGTTAGTGTTAGCGTACGGGTTAGGATTAGGGGACGGGTGAGGGTCAGGCTTCGGAGAAGTGTTAGGGTTAGGGTTCGAGCTAGGGTTAGGGTTAGGGTACGGGGACGGTTTAGGGTCCAGGGGAGGGTACGACAACGCTTTATGGGGAGCGTACGTGTGAGGGCGCGGGTTAGTGTTAGCGTACGGGTTAGGATTAGGGGACGGGTGAGGGTCAGGCTTCGGGGAAGGGTTAGGGTTAGGGTTCGGGCTAGGGTTAGGGTTAGGGGACGGGGACGGTTTAGGGTCCAGGGGAGGGTACGACAACGCTTTAAGGGGAGCGTACGTGTGAGGGCGCGGGTTAGTGTTAGCGTACGGGTTAGGATTAGGGGACGGGTGAGGGTCAGGCTTCGGGGAAGGGTTAGGCTTAGGGTTCGGGCTAAGGTTAGGGTTAGGGGACGGGGACGGTTTAGGGTCCAGGGGAGGGTACGACAACGCTTTAGGGGGAGCGTACGTGTGAGGGCGCGGGTTAGTGTTAGCGTACGGGTTAGCATTAGGGAACGGATGAGGGTCAGGCTTCGGGGAAGGGTTAGGGTTAGGGTTCGGGCTAGGGTTAGGGTTAGGTGACGGGGACGGTTTAGGGTCCAGGGGAGGGTACGACAACGCTTTAGGTGGAGTGTATGTGTGAGGGCGCGGGTTAGTGTTAGCGTACGGTTTAGGATTAGGGGACGGGTGAGGGTCAGGCTTCGGGGAAGGGTTAGGGTTAGGGTTCGGTCTAGGTTTAGGGTTAGGGGACGGGGACGGTTTAGTGTCCAGGGGAGGGTACGACAACGCTTTAGGGGGAGCGTACGTGTGAGGGCGCGGGTTAGTGTTAGCGTACGGGTTAGGATTAGGGGATGGGTGAGGGTCAGGCTTCGGGGAAGGGTTAGGGTTAGGGTTCGGACTAGGGTTAGGGTTAGGGGACGGGGACGGTTTAGGGTCCAGGGGAGGGTACGACAACGCTTTAGGGGGAGCGTACGTGTGAGGGCGCGGGTTAGTGTTAGCGTACGGGTTAGGATTAGGGGCCGGGTGAGGGTCAGGCTTCGTGGAAGGGTTAGGGTTAGCGTTCGGGCTAGGGTAAGGGTTAGGGGACGGGGACGGTTTAGGGTCCAGGGGAGGGTACGACAACGCTTTAGGGGGAGCGTACGTGTGAGGGCGCGGGTTAGTGTTAGCGTACGGGTTAGGATTATGGGACGGGTTAGGGTCAGGCTTCGGGGAAGGGTTAGGGTTAGGGTTCGGGCTAGGGTTAGGGTTAGGGGACGGGGACGGTTTAGGGTCCCGGGGAGGGTACGACAACGCTTTAGGGGGAGCGTACGTGTGAGGGCGCGGGTTAGTGTTAGCGTACGGGTTAGTATTAGGGGACGGGTGAGGGTCAGGCTTCGGGGAAGGGTTAGGGTTAGCGTTCGGGCTAGGGTTAGGGTTAGGGGACGGGGACGGTTTAGGGTCCAGGGGAGGGTACGACAACGCTTTTGGGGGAGCGTACGTGTGAGGGCGCGGGTTAGTGTTAGCGTACGGGTTAGGGTTAGGGGACGGGTGAGGGTCAGGCTTCGGGGAAGGGTTAGGGTTAGGGTTCGGGCTAGGGTTAGGGTTAGGGGACGGGGACGGTTTAGGGTCCAGGGGAGGGTACGACAACGCTTTAGTGGGAGCGTACGTGTGAGGGCGCGGGTTAGTGTTAGCGTACGGGTTCGGATTAGGGGACGGGTGAGGGTCAGGCTTCGGGGAAGGGTTAGGGTTAGGGTTCGGGCTAGGGTTAGGGTTAGGGGACGGGGACGGTTTAGGGTCCAGGGGAGGGTACGACAACGCTTTAGGGGGAGCGTACGTGTGAGGGCGCGGGTTAGTGTTAGCGTACGGGTTAGGATTAGGGGATGGGTGAGGGTCAGGCTTCGGGGAAGGGTTAGGGTTAGGGTTCGGACTAGGGTTAATGTTAGGGGACGGGGACGGTTTAGGGTCCAGGGGAGGGTACGACAACGCTTTAGGGGGAGCGTACGTGTGAGGGCGCGGGTTAGTGTTAGCGTACGGGTTAGGATTAGAGGACGGGTGAGGGTCAGGCTTCGGGGAAGTGTTAGGGTTAGGGTTCGGGCTAGGGTTAGGGTTAGGGGACGGGGACGGTTTAGGGTCCAGGGGAGGGTACGACAACGCTTTAGGGGGAGCGTACGTGTGAGAGCGCGGGTTAGTGTTAGCGTACGGGTTCGGATTAGGGGACGGGTGAGGGTCAGGCTTCGGGGAAGGGTTAGGGGTAGGGTTCGGGCTAGGGTTAGGGTTAGGGGACGGGGACGGTTTAGGGTCCAGGGGAGGGTACGACAACGCTTTAGGGGGAGCGTACGTGTGAGGGCGCGGGTTAGTGTTAGCGTACGGGTTAGGATTAGAGGACGGGTGAGGGTCAGGCTTCGGGGAAGGGTTAGGGTTAGGGTTCGGGCTAGGGTTAGGGTTAGGGTACGGGGACGGTTTAGGGTCCAGGGGAGGGTACGACAACGCTTTAGGGGGAGCGTACGTGTGAGGGCGCGGGTTAGTGTTAGCGTACGGGTTAGGATTAGGGGACGGGTGAGGGTCAGGCTTCGGGGACGTGTTAGGCTTAGGGTTCGGGCTAGGGTTAGGGTTAGGGGACGGGGACGGTTTAGGGTCCAGGGAAGGGTACGACAGCGCTTTAGGGGGAGCGTACGTGTGAGGGCGCGGGTTAGTGTTAGCGTATGGTTTAGGATTAGGGGACGGATGAGGGTCAGGCTTCGGTGAAGTGTAAGAGTTAGGGTTCGGCCTAGGGTTAGGGTTAGGGGACGGGGACGGTTTAGGGTCCAGGGGAGGGTACGACAACGCTTTAGGGGGAGCGTACGTGTGAGGGCGCGGGTTAGTGTTAGCGTACGTGTTAGGATTATGGGACGGATGAGGGTCAGGCTTCGGTGAAGTGTAAGAGTTAGGGTTCGGCCTAGGGTTAGGGTTAGGGTACGGGGACGGTTTAGGGTCCACGGGAGGGTAAGACAATGCTTTAGGGGGAGGGTACGTGTGAGGGCGCGGGTTAGTGTTAGCGTATGGGTTAGGATTAGGGGACGGGTGAGGGTCAGGCTTCGGGGAAGGGTTAGGGTTAGGGTTCGGGCTAGGGTTAGGGTTAGGGAACGGGGACGGTTTAGGGTCCAGGGGAGGGTACGACAACGCTTAAAGGGGAGCGTACGCGTGAGGGCGCGGGTTAGTGTTAGCGAACGGGTTAGGATTAGGGGACGGGTGAGGGTCAGGCTTCGGGGAAGGGTTAGGGTTAGGGTTCGGGCTAGGGTTAGGGTTAGGGGACGGGGAAGGTTTAGGGTCCAGGGGAGTGTACGACAACGCTTAAGGGGGAGCGTACGCGTGAGGGCGCGGGTTAGTGTTAGCGTACGGGTTAGGATTAGGGGACGGGTGAGGGTCAGGCTTCGGGGAAGGGTTAGGGTTAGGGTTCGGGCTAGGGTTAGGGTTAGGGGACGGGGACGGTTTAGGGTCCAGGGGAGGGTACGACAACGCTTTAGGGGGAGCGTACGTGTGAGGGCGCGGGTTAGTGTTAGCGTACGGGTTAGGATTAGGGGACGGGTGAGGGTCAGGCTTCGGGGAAGCGTTAGGGTTAGGGTTCGGGCTAGGGTTAGGGTTAGGGGACGGGGACGGTTTAGGGTCCAGGGGAGGGTACGACAACGCTTTAGGGGGAGCGTACGTGTGAGGGCGCGGGATAGTGTAAGCGTACGTGTTAGGATTAGAGGACGGGTGAGGGTCAGGCTTCGGGGAAGGGTTAGGGTTAGGGTTCGGGCTAGGGTTAGGGTTAGGGGACGGGGACGGTTTAGGGTCCAGGGGAGGGTACGACAACGCTTTAGGGGGAGCATACGTGTGAGGGCGCGGGTTAGTGTTAGCGTACGGGTTAGGATTAGGGGACGGGTGAGGGTCAGGCTTCGGGGAAGGGTTAGGCTTAGGGTTCGGGCTAGGGTTAGGGTTAGGGGACGGGGACGGTTTAGGGTCCAGGGGAGGGTACGACAACGCTTTAGGGGGAGCGTACGTGTGAGGGCGCGGGATAGTGTAAGCGTACGGGTTAGGATTAGAGGACGGGTGAGGGTCAGGCTTCGGGGAAGGGTTAGGGTTAGGGTTCGGGCTAGGGTTAGGGTTATGGGACGGGGACGGTTTAGGGTCCAGGGGAGGATACGACAAGGCTTAAGGGGGAGCGTACGCGTGAGGGCGCGGGTTAGTGTTAGCGTACGGGTTAGGATTAGGGGACGGGTGAGGGTCAGGCTTCGGGGAAGGGTTAGGGTTAGGTTTCGGGCTAGGGTTAGGGTTAGGGTACGGGGACGGTTTAGGGTCCAGGGGAGGGTACGACAACGCTTTAGGGGGAGCGTACATGTGAGGGCGTGGGTTAGTGTTAGCGTACGGGTTAGGATTAGGGGACGGGTGAGGGTCAGGCTTCGGGGATGGGTTAGGGTTAGGGTTCGGGCTAGGGTTAGGGTTAGTGGACGGGGACGGTTTAGGGTCCAGGGGAGGGTACGACAATGCTTTAGGGGGAGCGTACGTGTGAGGGCGCAGTTAGTGTTAGCGTACGGGTTAGGATTAGGGGACGGGTGAGGTTCAGGCTTCGGGGACGTGTTAGGCTTAGGGTTCGGGCTAGGGTTAGGGTTAGGGGACGGGGACGGTTTAGGGTCCAGGGGAGGGTACGACAACGCTTTAGGGGGAGCGTACGTGTGAGGGCGCGGGTTAGTGTTAGCGTACGGGTTAGGATTAGGGGACGTGTGAGGGTCAGGCTTCGGGGAAGGTTTAGGTTTAGGGTTCGGGCTAGGGTTAGGGTTAGGGGACGGGGACGGTTTAGGGTCCAGGGGAGGGTACGACATCGCTTTAGGGGGAGCGTACGTGTGCGGGCGCGGGTTAGTGTTAGTGTACGGTTTAGGATTAGGGGACGGGTGAGGGTCAGGCTTCGGGGAAGGGTTAGGCTTAGGGTTCGGGCTAGGGTTAGGGTTAGTGGACGGGGACGGTTTAGGGTCCAGGGGAGGGTACGACAATGCTTTAGGGGGAGCGTACGTGTGAGGGCGCAGTTAGTGTTAGCGTACAGGTTAGGATTAGGGGACGGGTGAGGTTCAGGCTTCGGGGACGTGTTAGGCTTAGGGTTCGGGCTAGGGTTAGGGTTAGGGTACGGGGACGGTTTAGGGTCCAGGGGAGGGTACGACAACGCTTTAGGGGGAGCGTACATGTGAGGGCGTGGGTTAGTGTTAGCGTACGGGTTAGGATTAGGGGACGGGTGAGGGTCAGGCTTCGGGGAAGGGTTAGGGTTAGGGTTCGGGCTAGGGTTAGGGTTAGTGGACGGGGACGGTTTAGGGTCCAGGGGAGGGTACGACAATGCTTTAGGGGGAGCGTACGTGTGAGGGCGCAGTTAGTGTTAGCGTACAGGTTAGGATTAGGGGACGGGTGAGGTTCAGGCTTCGGGGACGTGTTAGGCTTAGGGTTCGGGCTAGGGTTAGGGTTAGGGGACGGGGACGGTTTAGGGTCCAGGGGAGGATACGACAACGCTTAAGGGGGAGCGTACGTGTGAGGGCGCGGGTTAGTGTTAGCGTACGGGTTAGGATTAGGGGACGGGTGAGGGTCAGGCTTCGGGGAAGGGTTAGGGTTAGGGTTCGGGCTAGGGTTAGGGTTAGTGGACGGGGACGGTTTAGGGTCCAGGGGAGGGTACGACAATGCTTTAGGGGGAGCGTACGTGTGAGGGCGCAGTTAGTGTTAGCGTACAGGTTAGGATTAGGGGACGGGTGAGGTTCAGGCTTCGGGGACGTGTTAGGCTTAGGGTTCGGGCTAGGGTTAGGGTTAGGGTACGGGGACGGTTTAGGGTCCAGGGGAGGGTACGACAACGCTTTAGGGGGAGCGTACATGTGAGGGCGTGGGTTAGTGTTAGCGTACGGGTTAGGATTAGGGGACGGGTGAGGGTCAGGCTTCGGGGAAGGGTTAGGGTTAGGGTTCGGGCTAGGGTTAGGGTTAGTGGACGGGGACGGTTTAGGGTCCAGGGGAGGGTACGACAATGCTTTAGGGGGAGCGTACGTGTGAGGGCGCAGTTAGTGTTAGCGTACAGGTTAGGATTAGGGGACGGGTGAGGTTCAGGCTTCGGGGACGTGTTAGGCTTAGGGTTCGGGCTAGGGTTAGGGTTAGGGGACGGGGACGGTTTAGGGTCCAGGGGAGGGTACGACAACGCTTTAGGGGGAGCGTACGTGTGAAGGTGCGGGTTAGTGTTAGCGTACGTGTTAGGATTAGGGGACGGGTGAGGGTCAGGCTTCGGGGAAGGGTTAGGGTTAGGGTTCGGGCTAGGGTTAGGGTTAGGGGACGGGGACGGTTTAGGGTCCAGGGGAGGGTACGACAACGCTTTAGGGGGAGCGTACGTGTGAGGGCGCGGGTTAGTGTAAGCGTACGGGTTAGGATTAGAGGACGGGTGAGGGTCAGGCTTCGGGGAAGGGTTAGGGTTAGGGTTCGGGCTAGGGTTAGGGTTAGGGGACGGGGACGGTTTAGGGTCCAGGGGAGGGTACGACAACGCTTTAGGGGGAGCGTACGTGTGAGGGCGCGGGTTAGTGTTAGCGTACGGGTTAGGATTAGGGGACGGGTGAGGGTCAGGCTTCGGGGAAGGGTTAGGGTTAGGGTTCGGACTAGGGTTAGTGTTAGGGGACGGGGACGGTTTAGGGTCCAGGGGAGGGTACGACAACGCTTAAGGGGGAGCGTACTTGTGAGGGCGCGGGTTAGTGTTAGCGTACGGGTTAGTATTAGGGGACGGGTGAGGGTCAGGCTTCGGGGAAGTGTTAGGGTTAGGGTTCGGGCTAGGGTTAGGGTTAGGGGACAGGGACGGTTTAGGGTCCAGGGGAGGGTACGACAACGCTTTAGGGGGAGCATACGTGTGAGGGCGCGGGTTAGTGTTAGCGTACGGGTTAGGATTAGGGGACGGGTGAGGGTCAGGCTTCGGGGAAGGGTTAGGGTTAGGGTTCGGACTAGGGTTAGGGTTAGGGGACGGGGACGGTTTAGGGTCCAGGGGAGTGTACGACAACGCTTAAGGGGGAGCGTACGCGTGAGGGCGCGGGTTAGTGTTAGCGTACGGGTTAGGTTTAGGGGACGGGTGAGGGTCAGGCTTCGGGGAAGGGTTAGGGTTAGGGTTCGGGCTAGGGTTAGGGTTAGGGGACGGGGACGGTTTAGGGTCCAGGGGAGGGTAAGACAACGCTTTAGGGGGAGCGTACGTGTGAGGGCGCGGGTTAGTGTTAGCGTACGGGTTAGGATTAGGGGACGGGTGAGGGTCAGGCTTCGGGGAAGGGTTAGGGTTAGGGTTCGGGCTAGGGTTAGGGTTAGGGGACGGGGACGGTTTAGGGTCCAGTGGAGGGAACGACAACGCTTTAGGGGGAGCGTACGTGTGAGGGCGCGGGATAGTGTAAGCGTACGGGTTAGAATTAGAGGACGGGTGAGGGTCAGGCTTCGGGGAAGGGTTAGGGTTAGCGTTCGGGCTAGGGTTAGGATTAGGGGACGGGGACGGTTTAGGGTCTAGGGGAGGGTACGACAACGCTTTAGGGGGAGCGTACGTGTGAGGGCGCGGGTTAGTGTTAGCGTACGGGTTAGGATTAGGGGACGGGTGAGGGTCAGGCTTCGGGGAAGGGTTAGGGTTAGGGTTCGGGCTAGGGTTACGGTTAGTTGACGGGGACGGTTTAGGGTCCAGGGGAGGGTACGACAACGCTTTAGGGGTAGCGTACGTGTGAGGGCGCGGGTTAGTGTAAGCGTACGGGTTAGGATTAGAGGACGGGTGAGGGTCAGGCTTCGGGGAAGGGTTAGGGTTAGGGTTCGGGCTAGGGTTAGGGTTAGGGGACGGGGACGGTTTAGGGTCCAGGGGAGGGTACGACAACGCTTTAGGGGGAGCGTACGTGTGAGGGCGCGGGTTAGTGTTAGCGTACGGGATAGGATTAGGGGACGGGTGAGGGTCAGGCTTCGGGGAAGGGTTAGGGTTAGGGTTCGGACTAGGGTTAGTGTTAGGGGACGGGGACGGTTTAGGGTCCAGGGGAGGATACGACAACGCTTAAGGGGGAGCGTACTTGTGAGGGCGCGGGTTAGTGTTAGCGTACGGGTTAGTATTAGGGGACGGGTGAGGGTCAGGCTTCGGGGAAGTGTTAGGGTTAGGGTTCCGGCTAGGGTTAGGGTTAGGGGACAGGGACGGTTTAGGGTCCAGGGGAGGGTACGACAACGCTTTAGGGGGAGCATACGTGTGAGGGCGCGGGTTAGTGTTAGCGTACGGGTTAGGATTAGGGGACGGGTGAGGGTCAGGCTTCGGGGAAGGTTTAGGGTTAGGGTTCGGACTAGGGTTAGGGTTAGGGGACGGGGACGGTTTAGGGTCCAGGGGAGTGTACGACAACGCTTAAGGGGGAGCGTACGCGTGAGGGCGCGGGTTAGTGTTAGCGTACGGGTTAGGATTAGGGGACGGGTGAGGGTCAGGCTTCGGGGAAGGGTTAGGGTTAGGGTTCGGGCTAGGGTTAGGGTTAGGGGACGGGGACGGTTTAGGGTCCAGGGGAGGGTAAGACAACGCTTTAGGGGGAGCGTACGTGTGAGGGCGCGGGTTAGTGTTAGCGTACGGGTTAGGATTAGGGGACGGGTGAGGGTCAGGCTTCGGGGAAGGGTTAGGGTTAGGGTTCGGGCTAGGGTTAGGGTTAGGGGACGGGGACGGTTTAGGGTCTAGGGGAGGGTACGACAACGCTTTAGGGGGAGCGTACGTGTGAGGGCGCGGGTTAGTGTTAGCGTACGGGTTAGGATTAGGGGACGGGTGAGGGTCAGGCTTCGGGGAAGGGTTAGGGTTAGGGTTCGGGCTAGGGTTACGGTTAGTTGACGGGGACCGTTTAGGGTCCAGGGGAGGGTACGACAACGCTTTAGGGGGAGCGTACGTGTGAGGGCGCGGGTTAGTGTAAGCGTACGGGTTAGGATTAGAGGACGGGTGAGGGTCAGGCTTCGGGGAAGGGTTAGGGTTAGCGTTCGGGCTAGGGTTTGGGTTAGGGGACGGGGACGGTTTAGGGTCCAAGGGAGGGTACGACAACGCTTTAGGGGGAGCGTACGTGTGAGGGTTAGGGTTAGTGTTAGCGTATTGGTTAGGATTAGGGGACGGATGAGGGTCAGGCTTCGGGGAAGGGTTAGGTTTAGGGTTCGGGCTAGGGTTAGCGTTAGGGGACGGGGACGGTTTAGGGTCCAGGGGAGGGTACGACAACGCTTTACGGGGAGCGTACGTGTGAGGGCGCGGGTTAGAGTTAGCGTACGGTTTAGGGTTAGGGGAAGGGTCAGGGTCAGGCTTCGGGGAAGGTTTAGATTTAGCGTTCGGGCTAGGGTTAGGGTTAGGGGACGGGGACCGTTTAGGGTCCAGGGGAGGGTATGACAACGCTTTAGGGGGAGCGTACGTGTGAGGGCGCGGGTTAGTGTTAGCGTACGGTTTAGGATTAGGGGACGGGTGAGGGTCAGGCTTCGGGGAAGGGTTAGGCTTAGGGTTCGGGCTAGGGTTAGTGTTAGGGGACGGGGACGGTTTAGGGTCCAGGGGAGGGTACGACAACGCTTTAGGGGGAGCGTACGTGTGAGGGCGCGGGTTAGTGTTAGCGTACGGGTTAGGATTAGGGGACGGGTGAGGGTCAGGCTTCGGGGAATGGTTAGGTTTAGGGTTCGGGCTAGGGTTAGTGTTAGGGGACGGGGACGGTTTAGGGTCCAGGGGAGGGTACGACAACGCTTTAGGGGGAGCGTACGTGTGAGGGCGCAGGATAGTGTAAGCGTACGGGTTAGGATTAGAGGATGGGTGAGGGTCAGGCTTCGGGGAAGGGTTAGGGTTAGGGTTCGGGCTAGGGTTAGGGTTAGGGGACAGGGACGGTTTAGGGTCCAGGGGAGGGTACGACAACGCTTTAGGGGGAGCGTACGTGTGAGGGCGCGGGTTAGTGTTAGCGTACGGGTTAGGATTAGGGGACGGGTGAGGGTCAGGCTTCGGGGAAGTGTTATGGTTAGGGTTCGGGCTAGGGTTAGGGTTAGGGGACGGGGACGGTTTAGGGTCCAGGGGAGCGTACGACAACGCTTTAGGGGGAGCGTACGTGTGAGGGCGCGGGATAGTGTAAGCGTACGGGTTAGGATTAGGGGACGGGTGAGGGTCAGGCTTCGGGGAAGGGTTAGGGTTAGGGTTCGGGCTAGGGTTAGGGTTAGGGGACGGGGACGGTTTAGGGTCCAGGGGAGGATACGACAACGCTTAAGGGGGAGCGTACGCGTGAGGGCGCGGGTTAGTGTTAGCGTACGGGTTAGGATTAGGGGACGGGTGAGGGTCAGGCTTCGGGGAAGGGTTAGGGTTAGGTTTCGGGCTAGGGTTAGGGTTAGGGTACGGGGACGGTTTAGGGTCCAGGGGAGGGTACGACAACGCTTTAGGGGGAGCGTACATGTGAGGGCGTGGGTTAGTGTTAGCGTACGGGTTAGGATTAGGGGACGGGTGAGGGTCAGGCTTCGGGGAAGGGTTAGGGTTAGGGTTCGGGCTAGGGTTAGGGTTAGTGGACGGGGACGGTTTAGGGTCCAGGGGAGGGTACGACAATGCTTTAGGGGGAGCGTACGTGTGAGGGCGCAGTTAGTGTTAGCGTACGGGTTAGGATTAGGGGACGGGTGAGGTTCAGGCTTCGGGGACGTGTTAGGCTTAGGGTTCGGGCTAGGGTTAGGGTCAGGGGACGGGGACGGTTTAGGGTCCAGGGGAGGGTACGACAACGCTTTAGGGGGAGCGTACGTGTGAAGGTGCGGGTTAGTGTTAGCGTACGTGTTAGGATTAGGGGACGGGTGAGGGTCAGGCTTCGGGGAAGGGTTAGGGTTAGGGTTCGGGCTAGGGTTAGGGTTAGGGGACGGGGACGGTTTAGGGTCCAGGGGAGGGTACGACAACGCTTTAGGGGGAGCGTACGTGTGAGGGCGCGGGTTAGTGTAAGCGTACGGGTTAGGATTAGAGGACGGGTGAGGGTCAGGCTTCGGGGAAGGGTTAGGGTTAGGGTTCGGGCTAGGGTTAGGGTTAGGGGACGGGGACGGTTTAGGGTCCAGGGGAGGGTACGACAACGCTTTAGGGGGAGCGTACGTGTGAGGGCGCGGGTTACTGTTACCGTACGGGTTAGGATTAGGGGACGTGTGAGGGTCAGGCTTCGGGGAAGGTTTAGGTTTAGGGTTCGGGCTAGGGTTAGGGTTAGGGGATGGGGACGGTTTAGGGTCCAGGGGAGGGTACGACAACGCTTTAGGGGGAGCGTACGTGTGCGGGCGCGGGTTAGTGTTAGTGTACGGTTTAGGATTAGAGGACGGGTGAGGGTCAGGCTTCGGGGAAGGGTTAGGCTTAGGGTTCGGGCTAGGGTTAGGGTTAGGGGACAGGGACGGTTTAGGGTCCAGGGGAGGGTACGACAACGCTTTAGGGGGAGCGTACGTGTGAGGGCGCAGGTTAGTGTTAGCGTACGGGTTAGGATTAGGGAACGGGTGAGGGTCACGCTTCGGGGAAGGGTTAGGGTTAGGGTTCGGACTAGGGTTAGTGTTAGGGGACGGGGACGGTTTAGGGTCCAGGGGAGGGTACGACAACGCTTAAGGGGGAGCGTACTTGTGAGGGCGCGGGTTAGTGTTAGCGTACGGGTTAGTATTAGGGGACGGGTGAGGGTCAGGCTTCGGGGAAGTGTTAGGGTTAGGGTTCGGGCTAGGGTTAGGGTTAGGGGACAGGGACGGTTTAGGGTCCAGGGGAGGGTACGACAACGCTTTAGGGGGAGCATACGTGTGAGGGCGCGGGTTAGTGTTAGCGTACGGGTTAGGATTAGGGGACGGGTGAGGGTCAGGATTCGGGGAAGGGTTAGGGTTAGGGTTCGGACTAGGGTTAGGGTTAGGGGACGGGGACGGTTTAGGGTCCAGGGGAGTGTACGACAACGCTTAAGGGGGAGCGTACGCGTGAGGGCGCGGGTTAGTGTTAGGGTACGGGTTAGGATTAGGGGACGGGTGAGGGTCAGGCTTCGGGGAAGAGTTAGGGTTAGGGTTCGGGCTAGGGTTAGGGTTAGGGGACGGGGACGGTTTAGGGTCCAGGGGAGGGTAAGACAACGCTTTAGGGGGAGCGTACGTGTGAGGGCGCGGGTTAGTGTTAGCGTACGGGTTAGGATTAGGGGACGGGTGAGGGTCAGGCTTCGGGGAAGGGTTAGGGTTAGGGTTCGGGCTAGGGTTAGGGTTAGGGGACGGGGACGGTTTAGGGTCCAGGGGAGGCAACGACAACGCTTTAGGGGGAGCGTACGTGTGAGGGCGCGGGATAGTGTAAGCATACGGTTTAGAATTAGAGAACGGGTGAGGGTCAGGCTTCGGGGAAGGGTTAGGGTTAGCGTTCGGGCTAGGGTTAGGGTTAGGGGACGGGGACGGTTTAGGGTCTAGGGGAGGGTACGACAACGCTTTAGGGGGAGCGTACGTGTGAGGGCGCGGGTTAGTGTTAGCGTACGGGTTAGGATTAGGGGACGGGTGAGGGTCAGGCTTCGGGGAAGGGTTAGGGTTAGGGTTCGGGCTAGGGTTACGGTTAGTTGACGGGGACGGTTTAGGGTCCAGGGGAGGGTACGACAACGCTTTAGGGGGAGCGTACGTGTGAGGGGGCGGGTTAGTGTAAGCGTACGGGTTAGGATTAGAGGACGGGTGAGGGTCAGGCTTCGGGGAAGGGTTAGGGTTAGGGTTCGGGCTAGGGTTAGGGTTAGGGGACGGGGACGGTTTAGGGTCCAGGGGAGGGTACGACAACGCTTTAGGGGGAGCGTACGTGTGAGGGCGCGGGTTAGTGTTAGCGTACGGGTTAGGATTAGGGGACGGGTGAGGGTCAGGCTTCGGGGAAGGGTTAGGGTTAGGGTTCGGACTAGGGTTAGTGTTAGGGGACGGGGACGGTTTAGGGTCCAGGGGAGGGTACGACAACGCTTAAGGGGGAGCGTACTTGTGAGGGCGCGGGTTAGTGTTAGCGTACGGGTTAGTATTAGAGGACGGGTGAGGGTCAGCCTTCGGGGAAGTGTTAGGGTTAGGGTTCGGGCTAGGGTTAGGGTTAGGGGACAGGGACGGTTTAGGGTCCAGGGGAGGGTACGACAACGCTTTAGGGGGAGCATACGTGTGGGGGCGCGGGTTAGTGTTAGCGTACGGGTTAGGATTAGGGGACGGGTGAGGGTCAGGCTTCGGGGAAGGGTTAGGGTTAGGGTTCGGACTAGGGTTAGGGTTAGGGGACGGGGACGGTTTAGGGTCCAGGGGAGTGTACGACAAAGCTTAAGGGGGAGCGTACGCGTTGGGGCGCGGGTTAGTGTTAGCGTACGGGTTAGGATTACGGGACGGGTGAGGGTCAGGCTTCGGGGAAGGGTTAGGGTTAGGGTTCGGGCTAGGGTTAGGGTTAGGGGACGGGGACGGTTTAGGGTCCAGGGGAGGGTAAGTCAACGCTTTAGGGGGAGCGTACGTGTGAGGGCGCAGGTTAGTGTTAGCGTACGGGTTAGGATTAGGGGACGGGTGAGGGTCAGGCTTCGGGGAAGGGTTAGGGTTAGGGTTCGGGCTAGGGTTAGGGTTAGGGGACGGGGACGGTTTAGGGTCCAGGGGAGGGAACGACAACGCTTTAGGGGGAGCGTACGTGTGAGGGCGCGGGATAGTGTAATCGTACGGGTTAGAATTAGAGGACGGGTGAGGGTCAGGCTTCGGGGAAGGGTTAGGGTTAGCGTTCGGGCTAGGGTTAGGGTTAGGGGACGGGGACGGTTTAGGGTCTAGGGGAGGGTACGACAACGCTTTAGGGGGAGCGTACGTGTGAGGGCGCGGGTTAGTGTTAGCGTACGGGTTAGGATTAGGGGACGGGTGAGGGTCAGGCTTCGGGGAAGGGTTAGGGTTAGGGTTCGGGCTAGGGTTACGGTTAGTTGACGGGGACCGTTTAGGGTCCAGGGGAGGGTACGACAACGCTTTAGGGGGAGCGTACGTGTGAGGGCGCGGGTTAGTGTAAGCGTACGAGTTAGGATTAGAGGACGGGTGAGGGTCAGGCTTCGGGGAAGGGTTAGGGTTAGCGTTCGGGCTAGGGTTTGGGTTAGGGGACGGGGACGGTTTAGGGTCCAAGGGAGGGTACGACGCTTTAGGGGGAGCGTACGTGTGAGGGTTAGGGTTAGTGTTAGCGTATTGGTTAGGATTAGGGGACGGATGAGGGTCAGGCTTCGGGGAAGGGTTAGGTTTAGGGTTCGGGCTAGGGTTAGGGTTAGGGGACGGGGACGGTTTAGGGTCCAGGGGAGGGTACGACAACGCTTTACGGGGAGCGTACGTGTGAGGGCGCGGGTTAGAGTTAGCGTACGGTTTAGGGTTAGGGGAAGGGTCAGGGTCAGGCTTCGGGGAAGGGTTAGGGTTAGGGTTCGGGCTAGGGTTAGTGTTAGGGGACGGGGACGGTTTAGGGTCCAGGGGAGGGTACGACAACACTTTAGGGGGAGCGTACGTGTGAGGGCATGGGTTAGTGTTAGCGTACGGGTTAGGATTAGAGGACGGGTGAGGGTCAGGCTTCGGGGAAGTGTTAGGGTTAGGGTTCGGGCTAGGGTTAGGGTTAGGGTACGGGGACGGTTTAGGGTCCACGGGAGGGTAAGACAATGCTTTAGGGGGAGGGTACGTGTGAGGGCGCGGGTTAGTGTTAGCGTACGGGTTAGGATTAGGGGACGGGTGAGGGTCAGGCTTCGGGGAAGGGTTAGGGTTAGGGTTCGAGCTAGGGTTAGGGTTAGGGAACGGGGACGGTTTAGGGTCCAGGGGAGGGTACGACAATGCTTAAAGGGGAGCGTACGCGTGAGGGCGCGGGTTAGTGTTAGCGAACGGGTTAGGATTAGGGGACGGGTGAGGGTCAGGCTTCGGGGAAGGGTTAGGGTTAGGGTTCGGGCTAGGGTTAGGGTTAGGGGACGGGGACGGTTTAGGGTCCAGGGGAGGGTACGACAACGCTTTAGGGGGAGCGTACGTGTGAGGGCGCGGGTTAGTGTTAGCGTACGGGTTAGGATTAGGGGACGTGTGAGGTTCAGGCTTCGGGGAAGGGTTAGGGTTAGGGTTCGGGCTAGGGTTAGGGTTAGGGGACGGGGACGGTTTAGGGTCCAGGGGAGGGTACGACAACGCTTTAGGGGGAGCGTACGTGTGAGGGCGCGGGTTAGTGTAAGCGTACGGGTTAGGATTAGAGGACGGGTGAGGGTCAGGATTCGGGGAAGGGTTAGGGTTAGGGTTCGGGCTAGGGTTAGGGTTAGGGGACGGGGACGGTTTAGGGTCCAGGGGAGGGTACGACAACGCTTTAGGGGGAGCGTACGTGTGAGGGCGCGGGTTAGTGTTAGCGTACGGGTTAGGATTAGGGGACGGGTGAGTGTCAGGCTTCGGGGAAGGTTTAGGTTTAGGGTTCGGGCTAGGGTTAGGGTTAGGGGACGGGGACCATTTAGGGTCCAGGGGAGGGTATGACAACGCTTTAGGGGGAGCGTACGTGTGAGGGCGCGGGTTAGTGTTAGCGTACGGTTTAGGATTAGAGGACGGGTGAGGGTCAGGCTTCGGGGAAGGGTTAGGCTTAGGGTTCGGGCTAGGGTTAGTGTTAGGGGACGGGGACGGTTTAGGGTCCAGGGGAGGGTACGACAACGCTTTAGGGGGAGCATACATGTGAGGGCGCGGGTTAGTGTTAGCGTACGGGTTAGGATTAGGGGACGGGTGAGGGTCAGGCTTCGGGGAATGGTTAGGTTTAGGGTTCGGGCTAGGGTTAGTGTTAGGGGACGGGGACGGTTTAGGGTCCAGGGGAGGGTACGACAACGCTTTAGGGGGAGCGTACGTGTGAGGGCGCGGGTTAGTGTTAGCGTACGGGTTAGGATTAGGGGACGGGTGAGGGTCAGGCTTCGGGGAATGGTTAGGGTTAGGGTTCGGACTAGGGTTACGGTTAGGGGACGGGGACGGTTTAGGGTCCAGGGGAGGGTACGACAACGCTTTAGGGGGAGCGTACGTGTGAGGGCGCGGGTTAGTGTTAGCGTACGGGTTAGGATTAGGGGACGGGTGAGGGTCAGGCTTCGGGGAAGGGTTAGGGTTAGGGTTCGGGCTAGGGTTAGGGTTAGGGGACGGGGACGGTTTAGGGTCCAGGGGAGGCAACGACAACGCTTTAGGGGGAGCGTACGTGTGAGGGCGCGGGATAGTGTAAGCATACGGTTTAGAATTAGAGAACGGGTGAGGGTCAGGCTTCGGGGAAGGGTTAGGGTTAGCGTTCGGGCTAGGGTTAGGGTTAGGGGACGGGGACGGTTTAGGGTCTAGGGGAGGGTACGACAACGCTTTAGGGGGAGCGTACGTGTGAGGGCGCGGGTTAGTGTTAGCGTACGGGTTAGGATTAGGGGACGGGTGAGGGTCAGGCTTCGGGGAAGGGTTAGGGTTAGGGTTCGGGCTAGGGTTACGGTTAGTTGACGGGGACGGTTTAGGGTCCAGGGGAGGGTACGACAACGCTTTAGGGGGAGCGTACGTGTGAGGGGGCGGGTTAGTGTAAGCGTACGGGTTAGGATTAGAGGACGGGTGAGGGTCAGGCTTCGGGGAAGGGTTAGGGTTAGGGTTCGGGCTAGGGTTAGGGTTAGGGGACGGGGACGGTTTAGGGTCCAGGGGAGGGTACGACAACGCTTAAGGGGGAGCGTACTTGTGAGGGCGTGGGTTAGTGTTAGCGTACGGGTTAGTATTAGAGGACGGGTGAGGGTCAGGCTTCGGGGAAGTGTTAGGGTTAGGGTTCGGGCTAGGGTTAGGGTTAGGGGACAGGGACGGTTTAGGGTCCAGGGGAGGGTACGACAACGCTTTAGGGGGAGCATACGTGTGGGGGCGCGGGTTAGTGTTAGCGTACGGGTTAGGATTAGGGGACGGGTGAGGGTCAGGCTTCGGGGAAGGGTTAGGGTTAGGGTTCGGACTAGGGTTAGGGTTAGGGGACGGGGACGGTTTAGGGTCCAGGGGAGTGTACGACAAAGCTTAAGGGGGAGCGTACGCGTGAGGGCGCGGGTTAGTGTTAGCGTACGGGTTAGGATTACGGGACGGGTGAGGGTCAGGCTTCGGGGAAGGGTTAGGGTTAGGGTTCGGGCTAGGGTTAGGGTTAGGGGACGGGGACGGTTTAGGGTCCAGGGGAGGGTAAGTCAACGCTTTAGGGGGAGCGTACGTGTGAGGGCGCAGGTTAGTGTTAGCGTACGGGTTAGGATTAGGGGACGGGTGAGGGTCAGGCTTCGGGGAAGGGTTAGAGTTAGGGTTCGGGCTAGGGTTAGGGTTAGGGGACGGGGACGGTTTAGGGTCCAGGGGAGGGAACGACAACGCTTTAGGGGGAGCGTACGTGTGAGGGCGCGGGATAGTGTAATCGTACGGGTTAGAATTAGAGGACGGGTGAGGGTCAGGCTTCGGGGAAGGGTTAGGGTTAGCGTTCGGGCTAGGGTTAGGGTTAGGGGACGGGGACGGTTTAGGGTCTAGGGGAGGGTACGACAACGCTTTAGGGGGAGCGTACGTGTGAGGGCGCGGGTTAGTGTTAGCGTACGGGTTAGGATTAGGGGACGGGTGAGGGTCAGGCTTCGGGGAAGGGTTAGGGTTAGGGTTCGGGCTAGGGTTACGGTTAGTTGACGGGGACCGTTTAGGGTCCAGGGGAGGGTACGACAACGCTTTAGGGGGAGCGTACGTGTGAGGGCGCGGGTTAGTGTAAGCGTACGAGTTAGGATTAGAGGACGGGTGAGGGTCAGGCTTCGGGGAAGGGTTAGGGTTAGCGTTCGGGCTAGGGTTTGGGTTAGGGGACGGGGACGGTTTAGGGTCCAAGGGAGGGTACGACGCTTTAGGGGGAGCGTACGTGTGAGGGTTAGGGTTAGTGTTAGCGTATTGGTTAGGATTAGGGGACGGATGAGGGTCAGGCTTCGGGGAAGGGTTAGGTTTAGGGTTCGGGCTAGGGTTAGGGTTAGGGGACGGGGACGGTTTAGGGTCCAGGGGAGGGTACGACAACGCTTTACGGGGAGCGTACGTGTGAGGGCGCGGGTTAGAGTTAGCGTACGGTTTAGGGTTAGGGGAAGGGTCAGGGTCAGGCTTCGGGGAAGGGTTAGGGTTAGGGTTCGGGCTAGGGTTAGTGTTAGGGGACGGGGACGGTTTAGGGTCCAGGGGAGGGTACGACAACACTTTAGGGGGAGCGTACGTGTGAGGGCGTGGGTTAGTGTTAGCGTACGGGTTAGGATTAGGGGACGGGTGAGGGTCAGGCTTCGGGGAAGTGTTAGGGTTAGGGTTCGGGCTAGGGTTAGGGTTAGGGTACGGGGACGGTTTAGGGTCCACGTGAGGGTAAGACAATGCTTTAGGGGGAGGGTACGTGTGAGGGCGCGGGTTAGTGTTAGCGTACGGGTTAGGATTAGGGGACGGGTGAGGGTCAGGCTTCGGGGAAGGGTTAGGGTTAGGGTTCGGGCTAGGGTTAGGGTTAGGGAACGGGGACGGTTTAGGGTCCAGGGGAGGGTACGACAATGCTTAAAGGGGAGCGTACGCGTGAGGGCGCGGGTTAGTGTTAGCGAACGGGTTAGGATTAGGGGACGGGTGAGGGTCAGGCTTCGGGGAAGGGTTAGGGTTAGGGTTCGGGCTAGGGTTAGGGTTAGGGGACGGGGACGGTTTAGGGTCCAGGGGAGGGTACGACAACGCTTTAGGGGGAGCGTACGTGTGAGGGCGCGGGTTAGTGTTAGCGTACGGGTTAGGATTAGGGGACGTGTGAGGTTCAGGCTTCGGGGAAGGGTTAGGGTTAGGGTTCGGGCTAGGGTTAGGGTTAGGGGACAGGGACGGTTTAGGGTCCAGGGGAGGGTACGACAACGCTTTAGGGGGAGCGTACGTGTGAGGGCGCGGGTTAGTGTAAGCGTACGGGTTAGGATTAGAGGACGGGTGAGGGTCAGGATTCGGGGAAGGGTTAGGGTTAGGGTTCGGGCTAGGGTTAGGGTTAGGGGACGGGGACGGTTTAGGGTCCAGGGGAGGGTACGACAACGCTTTAGGGGGAGCGTACGTGTGAGGGCGCGGGTTAGTGTTAGCGTACGGGTTAGGATTAGGGGACGGGTGAGTGTCAGGCTTCGGGGAAGGTTTAGGTTTAGGGTTCGGGCTAGGGTTAGGGTTAGGGGACGGGGACCATTTAGGGTCCAGGGGAGGGTATGACAACGCTTTAGGGGGAGCGTACGTGTGAGGGCGCGGGTTAGTGTTAGCGTACGGTTTAGGATTAGGGGACGGGTGAGGGTCAGGCTTCGGGGAAGGGTTAGGCTTAGGGTTCGGGCTAGGGTTAGTGTTAGGGGACGGGGACGGTTTAGGGTCCAGGGGAGGGTACGACAACGCTTTAGGGGGAGCATACATGTGAGGGCGCGGGTTAGTGTTAGCGTACGGGTTAGGATTAGGGGACGGGTGAGGGTCAGGCTTCGGGGAATGGTTAGGTTTAGGGTTCGGGCTAGGGTTAGTGTTAGGGGACGGGGACGGTTTAGGGTCCAGGGGAGGGTACGACAACGCTTTAGGGGGAGCGTACGTGTGAGGGCGCGGGTTAGTGTTAGCGTACGGGTTAGGATTAGGGGACGGGTGAGGGTCAGGCTTCGGGGAATGGTTAGGGTTAGGGTTCGGACTAGGGTTACGGTTAGGGGACGGGGACGGTTTAGGGTCCAGGGGAGGGTACGACAACGCTTTAGGGGGAGCGTACGTGTGAGGGCGCGGGTTAGTGTTAGCGTACGGGTTAGGATTAGGGGACGGGTGAGGGTCAGGCTAAGGGGAAGGGTTAGGGTTAGGGTTCGGGCTAGGGTTAGGGTTAGGGGACGGGGAAGGTTTAGGGTCCAGGGGAGTGTACGACAACGCTTAAGGGGGAGCGTACGCGTGAGGGCACGGGTTAGTGTTAGCGTACGGGTTAGGATTAGGGGACGGGTGAGGGTCAGGCTTCGGGGAAGGGTTAGGGTTAGGGTTCGGGCTAGGGTTAGGGTTAGGGGACGGGGACGGTTTAGGGTCCAGGGGAGGGTACGACAACGCTTTAGGGGGAGCGTACGTGTGAGGGCGCGTGTTAGTGTTAGCGTACGGGTTAGGATTAGGGGACGGGTGAGGGTCAGGCTTCGGGGAAGCGTTAGGGTTAGGGTTCGGGCTAGGGTTAGGGTTAGGGGACGGGGACGGTTTAGGGTCCAGGGGAGGGTACGACAACGCTTTAGGGGGAGCGTACGTGTGAGGGCGCGGGATAGTGTAAGCGTACGGGTTAGGATTAGAGGACGGGTGAGGGTCAGGCTTCGGGGAAGCGTTAGGGTTAGGGTTCGGGCTAGGGTTAGGGTTAGGGGACGGGGACGGTTTAGGGTCCAGGGGAGGGTACGACAACGCTTTAGGGGGAGCGTACGTGTGAGGGCGCGGGATAGTGTAAGCGTACGGGTTAGGATTAGAGGACGGGTGAGGGTCAGGCTTCGGGGAAGGGTTAGGGTTAGGGTTCGGGCTAGGGTTAGGGTTAGGGGACGGGGACGGTTTAGGGTCCAGGGGAGGGTACGACAACGCTTTAGGGGGAGCGTACGTGTGAGGGCGCGGGTTAGTGTTAGCGTACGGGTTAGGATTAGGGGACGGGTGAGGGTCAGGCTTCGGGGAAGGGTTAGGGTTAGGGTTCGGGCTAGGGTTAGGGTTAGGGGATGGGGACGGTTTAGGGTCCAGGGGAGGGTACGACAACGCTTTAGGGGGAGCGTACGTGTGAGGGCGCGGGATAGTGTAAGCGTACGGGTTAGGATTAGAGGACGGGTGAGGGTCAGGCTTCGGGGAAGGGTTAGGGTTAGGGTTCGGGCTAGGGTTAGGGTTAGGGGACGGGGACGGTTTAGGGTCCAGGGGAGGGTACGACAACGCTTTAGGGGGAGCGTACGTGTGAGGGCGCGGGTTAGTGTTAGCGTACGGGTTAGGATTAGGGGACGTGTGAGGGTCAGGCTTCGGGGAAGGTTTAGGCTTAGGGTTCGGGCTAGGGTTAGGGTTAGGGGACGGGGACGGTTTAGGGTCCAGGGGAGGGTACGACAACGCTTTAGGGGGAGCGTACGTGTGAGGGCGCGGGTTAGTGTTAGCGTACGGGTTAGGATTAGGGGACGGGTGAGGGTCAGGCTTCGGGGAAGGGTTAGGGTTAGGGTTCGGGCTAGGGTATGGGTTAGGGGACGGGGACGGTTTAGGGTCCAGGGGAGGGTACGACAACGCTTTAGGGGGAGCGTACGTGTGAGGGCGCGGGTTAGTGTTAGCGTACGGGTTAGGATTATGGGACGGGTGAGGGTCAGGCTTCGGGGAAGGGTTAGGGTTAGGGTTCGGGCTAGGGTTAGGGTTAGGGGACGGGGACGGTTTAGGGTCCAGGGGAGGGAACGACAACGCTTTAGGGGGAGCGTACGTGTCAGGGTGCGGGTTAGTGTTAGCGTACGGGTTACTATTAGGGGACGGGTGAGGGTCAAGCTTCGGGGAAGGTTTAGGTTTAGGGTTCGGGCTGGGGTTAGGGTTAGGGGACGGGGACGGTTTAGGGTCCAGGGTAGGGTACGACAACGCTTTAGGGGGAGCGTACGTGTGAGGGCGCGGGTTAGTGTTAGCGTACGGTTTAGGGTTAGGGGACGGGTGAGGGTCAGGCTTCGGGGAAGGGTTAGGGTTAGGGTTCGGGCTAGGGTTAGGGTTAGGGGACGGGGACGGTTTAGGGTTCAGGGGAGGTTACGACAACGCTTTAGGGGGAGCGTACGTGTGAGGGCGCGGGTTAGTGTTAGCGTACGGGTTAGGATTAGGGGACGGGTGAGGGTCAGGCTTCGGGGAAGGGTTAGGGTTAGGGTTCGGGCTAGTGTTAGGGTTAGGGGACGGGGACGGTTTAGGGTCCAGGGGAGGGTACGACAACGCTTAAGGGGAAGCGTATGCGTGAGGGCGCGGGTTAGTGTTAGCGTACGGGTTAGGATTAGGGGACGGGTGAGGGTCAGGCTTCGGGGAAGGGTTAGGGTTAGGGTTCGGTCTAGGGTTAGGGTTAGGGGACGGGGACGGTTTAGGGTCCAGGGGAGGGTACGACAACGCTTTAGGGGGAGCGTACGTGTGAGGACGCGGGTTAGTGTTAGCGTACGGGTTAGGATTAGGGGACGGGTGAGGGTCAGGCTTCGGGGAAGGGTTAGGGTTAGGGTTCGGGCTAGGGTTAGCGTTAGGGGACGGGGACGGTTTAGGGTCCAGGGGAGGGTACGACAACGCTTTAGGGGGAGCGTACGTGTGAGGGCGCGGGTTAGTGTAAGCGTACGGGTTAGGATTAGAGCACGGGTGAGGGTCAGGCTTCGGGGAAGGGTTAGGGTTAGGGTTCGGGCTAGGGTTAGGGGACGGGGACGGTTTAGGGTCCAGGGGAGGGTACGACAACGCTTTAGGGGGAGCGTACGTGTGAGGGCGCGTGTTAGTGTTAGCGTACGGGTTAGGATTAGGGGACGTGTGTGTGTCAGGCTTCGGGGAAGGTTTAGGTTTAGGGTTCGGGCTAGGGTTAGGGTTAGGGGACGGGGACGGTTTAGGGTCCAGGGGAGGGTACGACAAAACTTTACGGGGAGCGTACGTGTGAGGGCGCGGGTTAGTGTTAGCGTACGGGTTAGGATTAGGGGACGGGTGAGGGTCAGGCTTCGGGGAAGGGTTAGGCTTAGGGTTCGGGCTAGGGTTAGGGTTAGGGGACGGGGATGGTTTAGGGTCCAGGGGAGGGTACGACAACGCTTTAGGGGGAGCGTACATGTGAGGGCGCGGGTTAGTGTTAGCGTACGGGTTAGGATTAGGGGACGGGTGAGGGTCACGCTTCGGGGAAGGGTTAGGGTTAGGGTTCAGGCTAGGGTTAGGGTTAGGGGACGGGGACGGTTTAGGGTCCAGGGGAGGGTACGACAACGCTTTAGGGGGAGAGTACGTGTGAGGGCGCGGGTTAGTGTTAGCGTACGGTTTAGGAATAGGGGACGGGTGAGGGTCAGGCTTCGGGGAAGGGTTAGGGTTAGGGTTCGGGCTAGGGTTAGGGTTAGGGGACGGGGATGGTTTAGGGTCCAGGGGAGGGTACGACAATGCTTTAGGGGTAGCGTACGTGTGAGGGCGCGGGTTAGTGTTAGCGTACGGGTTAGGGTTAGGGGACGGTTGAGGGTCAGGCTTCAGGGAAGGGTTAGGGTTACGGTTCGGGCTAGGGTTAGGGTTAGGGGACGGGGACGGTTTAGGGTCCAGGGGAGAGTACGACAACACTTTAGGGGGAGCGTACGTGTGAGGGCGCGGGTTAGTGTTAGCGTACGGGTAAGGATTATGGGACGGGTGAGGGTCAGGCTTCGGGGAAGGGTTAGGGTTAGTGTTCGGGCTAGGGTTAGGGTTAGGGGACGGGGACGGTTTAGGGTCCAGGGGAGGGTACGACAACGCTTTAGGGGGAGCGTACGTGTGAGGGCGCGGGTTAGTGTTAGCGTACGGGTTAGGATTAGGGGACGGGTGAGGGTCAGGCTTCGTGGAAGGGTTAGGCTTAGGGTTCGGGCTAGGGTTAGGGTTAGGGGACGGAGACGGTTTAGGGTCCAGGGGATTGTACGACAACGCTTTAGGGGGAGCGTACGTGTGAGGGCGCGGGTTAGTGTTAGCGTACGGGTTAGGATTAGGGGACGGGTGAGGGTCAGGCTTCGGTGAAGGGTTAGGGTTAGGGTTCGGGCTAGGGTTAGGGTTAGGGGACGGGGACGGTTTAGGGTCCAGGGGAGGGTACGACAACGCTTTAGGGGGAGCGTACGTGTGAGGGCGCGGGTTAGTGTTAGCGTACGGGTTAGGATTAGGGGACGTGTGTGTGTCAGGCTTCGGGGAAGGTTTACGTTTAGGGTTCGGGCTAGGGTTAGTGTTAGGGGACGGGGACGGTTTAGGGTCCAGGGGAGGGTACAACAACGCTTTAGGGGGAGCGTACGTGTGAGGGCGTGGGTTAGTGTTAGCGTACGGGTTAGGATTAAGGGACGGGTGAGGGTCAGGCTTCGGGGAAGGGTTAGGGTTAGGGTTCGGGCTAGGGTTAGGGTTAGGGGTCAGGGACGGTTTAGGGTCCAGGGGAGTGTACGACAACGCTTTAGGGGGAGCGTACGTGTGAGGGCGCAGGTTAGTGTTAGCGTACAGGTTAGGTTTAGAGGACGGGTGAGGGTCAAGCTTTGGGGAAGGGTTAGGGTTAGCGTTCGGGCTAGGGTTAGGGTTAGGGGACGGGGACAGTTTAGGGTCCAGGGGAGGGTACGACAACGCTTTAGGGGGAGCGTACGTGTGAGGGCGCGGGTTAGTGTTAGCGTACGGGTTAGGATTAGGGGACGGGTGAGGGTCAGGCTTCGGGGAAGGGTTAGGGTTAGGGTTCGGGCTAGGGTTAGGGTTAGGGTACGGGGACGGTTTAGGGTCCAGGGGAGGGTACGACAACGCTTTAGGGGGAGCGTACGTGTGAGTGTGCGGGTTAGTGTTAGCGTTCGGGTTAGGATTAGGGGACGGGTGAGGGTCAGGCTTCGGGGAAGGGTTAGGGTTAGGGTTCGGGCTAGGGTTAGTGTTAGGGGACAGGGACAGTTTTGGGTCCAGGGGAGGGTACGACAATGCTTTAGGGGGAGCATACGTGTGAGGGCACAGTTAGTGTTAGCGTACGGGTTAGGATTAGGGGACGGGTGAGTCTCAGGCTTCGGGGACGTGTTATACTTAGGGTTCGGGCAAGGGTTAGGGTTAGGGGACGGGGACGGTTTAGGGTCCAGGGAAGGGTACGACAGCGCTTTAGGGGGAGCGTACGTGTGAGGGCGCGGTTTAGTGTTAGCGTATGGGTTAGGATTAGGGGACGGATGAGGGTCAGGCTTCGGTGAAGGGTTAGGGTTAGGGTTCGGCCTAGGGTTAGGGTTACGGGACGGGGACGGTTTAGGGTCCAGGGGAGGGTACGACAACGCTTTAGGGGGAGCGTACGTGTGAGGGCGCGGGTTAGTGTTAGCGTACGTGTTAGGATTATGGGACGGGTGAGGGTCAGGCTTCGGGGAAGGGTTAGGTTTAGGGTTCGGGCTGGGGTTAGGGTTAGGGGACGGGGACGGTTTAGGGTCCAGGGTAGGGTACGACAACGCATTAGGGGGAGCGTACGTGTGAGGGCGCGGGTTAGTGTTAGCGTACGGTTTAGGGTTAGGGGACGGGTGAGGGTCAGGCTTCGGGGAAGGGTTAGGGTTAGGGTTCGGGCTAGGGTTAGGGTTAGGGGACGGGGACGGTTTAGGGTTCAGGGGAGGTTACGACAACGCTTTAGGGGGAGCGTACGTGTGAGGGCGCGGGTTAGTGTTAGCGTACGGGTTAGGATTAGGGGACGGGTGAGGGTCAGGCTTCGGGGAAGTGTTAGGGTTAGGGTTCGGGCTAGGGTTAGGGTTAGGGGACGGGGACGGTTTAGGGTCCAGGGGAGGGTACGACAACGCTTAAGGGGAAGCGTATGCGTGAGGGCGCGGGTTAGTGTTAGCGTAAGGGTTAGGATTAGGGGACGGGTGAGGGTCAGGCTTCGGGGAAGGGTTAGGGTTAGGGTTCGGGCTAGGGTTAGGGTTAGGGGACGGGGACGGTTTAGGGTCCAGGGGAGGGTACGACAACGCTTTAGGGGGAGCGTACGTGTGAGGGCGCGGGTTAGTGTTAGCGTACGGGTTAGGATAAGGGGACGGGTGAGGGTCAGGCTTCGGGGAAGGGTTAGGGTTAGGGTTCGGGCTAGGGTTAGCGTTAGGGGACGGGGACGGTTTAGGGTCCAGGGGAGGGTACGACAACGCTTTAGGGGGAGCGTACGTGTGAGGGCGCGGGTTAGTGTAAGCGTACGGGTTAGGATTAGAGGACGGGTGAGGGTCAGGCTTCGGGGAAGGGTTAGGGTTAGGGTTCGGGCTAGGGTTAGGGGACGGGGACGGTTTAGGGTCCAGGGGAGGGTACGACAACGCTTTAGGGGGAGCGTACGTGTGAGGGCGCGGGTTAGTGTTAGCGTACGGGTTAGGATTAGGGGACGTGTGTGTGTCAGGCTTCGGGGAAGGTTTAGGTTTAGGGTTCGGGCTAGGGTTAGGGTTAGGGGACGGGGACGGTTTAGGGTCCAGGGGAGGGTACGACAACGCTTTACGGGGAGCGTACGTGTGAGGGCGCGGGTTAGTGTTAGCGTACGGGTTAGGATTAGGGGACGGGTGAGGGTCAGGCTTCGGGGAAGGGTTAGGCTTAGGGTTCGGGCTAGGGTTAGTGTTAGGGGACGGGGATGGTTTAGGGTCCAGGGGAGGGTACGACAACGCTTTAGGGGGAGCGTACATGTGAGGGCGCGGGTTAGTGTTAGCGTACGGGTTAGGATTAGGGGACGGGTGAGGGTCAGGCTTCGGGGAAGGGTTAGGGTTAGGGTTCGGGCTAGGGTTAGGGTTAGGGGACGGGGACGGTTTAGGGTCCAGGGGAGGGTACGACAACGCTTTAGGGGGAGCGTACGTGTGAGGGCGCGGGTTAGTGTTAGCGTACGGTTTAGGAATAGGGGACGGGTGAGGGTCAGCCTTCGGGGAAGGGTTAGGGTTAGGGTTCGGGCTAGGTTTAGGGTTAGGGGACGGGGACGGTTTAGGGTCCAGGGGAGGGTACGACAACGCTTTAGGGGGAGCGTACGTGTGAGGGCGCGGGTTATTGTTAGCGTACGGGTTAGGATTAGGGGATGGGTGAGGGTCAGGTTTCGGGGAAGGGTTAGGGTTAGGGTTCGGGCTAGGGTTAGGGATAGGGGACGGGGATGGTTTAGGGTCCAGGGGAGGGTACGACAATGCTTTAGGGGTAGGGTACGTGTGAGGGCGCGGGTTAGTGTTAGCGTACGGGTTAGGATTATGGGACTGGTGAGGGTCAGGCTTCGGGGAAGGGTTAGGGTTACGGTTCGGGCTAGGGTTAGGGTTAGGGGACGGGGACGGTTTAGGGTCCAGGGGAGAGTACGACAGCACTTTAGGGGGAGCGTACGTGTGAGGGCGCGGGTTAGTGTTAGCGTACGGGTAAGGATTATGGCACGGGTGAGGGTCAGACTTCGGGGAAGGGTTAGGGTTAGGGTTCGGGCTAGGGTTAGGGTTAGGGGACGGGGACGGTTTAGGGTCCAGGGGAGGGTACGACAACGCTTTAGGGGGAGCGTACGTGTGAGGGCGCGGGTTAGTGTTAGCGTACGGGTTAGGATTAGGGGACGGGTGAGGGTCACGCTTCGGGGAAGGGTTAGGGTTAGGGTTCGGGCTAGGGTTAGGGTTAGGGGTCAGGGACGGTTTAGGGTCCAGGGGAGGGTACGACAACGCTTTAGGGGGAGCGTACGTGTGAGGGTGCAGGTTAGTGTTAGCGTACGGGTTAGGTTTAGAGGACGGGTGAGGGTCAAGCTTCGGGGAAGGGTTAGGGTTAGCGTTCGGGCTAGGGTTAGGGTTAGGGGACGGGGACGGTTTAGGGTCCAGGGAAGGGTACGACATCGCTTTAGGGGGAGCGTACGTGTGAGGGCGCGGTTTAGTGTTAGCGTATGGGTTAGGATTAGGGGACGGATGAGGGTCAGGCTTCGGTGAAGGGTTAGGGCTAGGGTTCGGCCTAGGGTTGGGGATAGGGGACGGGGACGGTTTAGGGTCCAGGGGAGGGTACGACAACGCTTTAGGGGGAGCGTACGTGTGAGGGCGCGGGTTAGTGTTAGCGTACGTGTTAGGATTATGGGACGGGTGAGGGTCAGGCTTCGGGGAAGTGTTAGGTTTAGGTTTCGGGCTAGGGTTAGGGTTAGGGGACGGGGACGGTTTAGGGTCCAGGGGAGGGTACGACAACGCTTTAGGGGGAGCGTACTTGTGAGTGCGCAGGTTAGTGTTAGAGTACGTGTTAGGATTAGGGGACGGGTGAGGGTCAGGCTTCGTGGAAGGGTTAGGCTTAGGGTTCGGGCTAGGGTTAGGGTTAGGGGACGGAGACGGTTTAGGGTCCAGGGGATTGTACGACAACGATTTAGGGGGAGCGTACGTGTGAGGGCGTGGGTTAGTGTTAGCGTACGGGTTAGGATTAGGGGACGGGTGAGGGTCAGGCTTCGGGGAAGGGTTAGGGTTAGGGTTCGGGCTAGGTTTAGGGTTAGGGGACGGGGACGGTTTAGGGTCCAGGGGAAGGTACGACAACGCTTTAGGGGGAGCGTATGTGTGAGGGCGCGGGTTAGTGTTAGCGTACGGGTTAGGATTAGGGGACGGGTGAGGGTCAGGCTTCGGGGAAGGGTTAGGGTTAGGGTTCGGGCTAGGGTTAATGTTAGAGGACGGGGACGGTTTAGGGTCCAGGGGAGGGTACGACAACGCTTTAGGGGGAGCGTACGCGTGAGGGCGCGGGATAGTGTTAGCGTACGGGTTAGGATTAGGGGACGGGTGAGAGTCAGGCTTCGGGGAAGGGTTAGGGTTAGGGTTCGGGCTAGGGTTAGGGTTAGGGGACGGGGACGGTTTAGGGTCCAGGGGAGGTTACGACAACGCTTTAGGGGGAGCGTACGTGTGAGGGCGCGGGTTAGTGTTAGCGTACGGGTTAGGATTAGGGGACGTGTGTGTGTCAGGCTTCGGGGAAGGTTTAGGTTTAGGGTTCGGGCTAGGGTTAGGGTTAGGGGACGGGGACGGTTTAGGGTCCAGGGGAGGGTACGACAACGCTTTAGGGGGAGCGTACGTGTGAGGGCGTGGGTTAGTGTTAGCGTACGGGTTAGGATTAGGGGACGGGTGAGGGTCAGGCTTCGAGGAAGGGTTAGGGTTAGGGTTCTGGCTAGGTTTAGGGTTAGGGGACGGGGAAGGTTTAGGGTCCAGGGGAGGGTACGACAACGCTTTAGGGGGAGCGTACGTGTGAGGGCGTGGGTTAGTGTTAGCGTACGGGTTAGGATTAGGGGACGGGTGAGGGTCAGGCTTCGGGGAAGGGTTAGGGTTAGGGTTCGGGCTAGGGTTAGGGTTAGGGGACGGGGACGGTTTAGGGTCCAGGGGAGGGTACGACAACGCTTTAGGGGGAGCGTACGTGTGAGGGCGCGGGTTAGTGTTAGCGTACGGGTTAGGATTAGGGGACGGGTGAGAGTCAGGCTTCGGGGAAGGGTTAGGTTTAGGGTTCGGGCTAGGGTTAGGGTTAGGGGACGGGGACGGTTTAGGGTCCAGGGGAGGGTACGACAACGCTTAAGGGGGAGCGTACGCGTGAGGGCGCGGGTTAGTGTTAGCGTACGGGTTAGGATTAGGGGACGGGTGAGGGTCATGCTTCGGGGAAGGGTTAGGGTTAGGGTTCGGGCTAGGGTTACGGTTAGGGGACGGGGACGATTTAGGGTCCAGGGGAGGGTACGACAACGCTTTAGGGGGAGCGTACGTGTGAGGGCGCGGGTTAGTGTTAGCGTACGGGTTAGGATTAGGGGATGGGTGAGGGTCAGGCTTCGGGGAAGGGTTAGGGTTAGGGTTCGGGCTAGGGTTAGGGTTAAGGGACGGGGACGGTTTAGGGTCCAGGGGAGGGTACGACAACGCTTTAGGGGGAGCGTACGTGTGAGGGCGCGGGTTAGTGTTAGCGTACGGGTTAGGATTAGGGGACGGGTGAGGGTCAGGCTTCGGGGAAGGGTTAGGGTTAGGGTTCGGGCTAGGGTTAGGGTTAGGGTACGGGGACGGTTTAGGGTCCAGGGGAGGGTACGACAACGCTTTAGGGGGAGCGTACGTGTGAGTGCGCGGGTTAGTGTTAGCGTACGGGTTAGGATTAGGGGACGGGTGAGGATCAGGCTTCGGGGAAGGGTTAGGGTTAGGGTTCGGGCTAGGGTTAGTGTTAGGGGACAGGGACGGTTTTGGGTCCAGGGGAGGGTACGACAATGCTTTAGGGGGAGCATACGTGTGAGGGCACAGTTAGTGTTAGCGTACGGGTTAGGATTAGGGGACGGGTGAGTGTCAGGCTTCGGGGACGTGTTAGGCTTAGGGTTCGGGCTAGGGTTGGGGTTAGGGGACGGGGACGGTTTAGGGTCCAGGGAAGGGTACGACAGCGCTTTAGGGGGAGCGTACGTGTGAGGGCGCGGTTTAGTGTTAGCGTATGGGTTAGGATTAGGGGACGGATGAGGGTCAGGCTTCGGTGAAGGGTTAGGGTTAGGGTTCGGCCTAGGGTTAGGGTTACGGGACGGGGACGGTTTAGGGTCCAGGGGAGGGTACGACAACGCTTTAGGGGGAGCGTACGTGTGAGGGCGCGGGTTAGTGTTAGCGTACGTGTTAGGATTATGGGACGGGTGAGGGTCAGGCTTCGGGGAAGGGTTAGGTTTAGGTTTCGGGCTAGGGTTAGGGTTAGGGGACGGGGACGGTTTAGGGTCTAGGGGAGGGTACGACAACGCTTTAGGGGGAGCGTACGTGTGAGGGCGCAGGTTAATGTTAGCATACGTGTTAGGATTAGGGGACGGGTGAGGGTCAGACTTCGGGGAAGGGTTAGGCTTAGGGTTCGGGCTAGGTTTAGGGTTAGGGGACGGGGACAGTTTAGGGTCCAGGGGAGGGTACGACAGTGCTTTAGGGGGAGCGTACGTGTGGGGGCGCGGGTTAGTGTTAGCGTACGTGTTAGGATTAGGGGACGGGTGAGGGTCAGGCTTCGGGGAAGTGTTAGGGTTAGGGTTCGTGCTAGGGTTAGGGTTAAGGGACGGGGACGGTTTAGGGTCCAGGGGAGTGTACGACAACGCTTTAGGGGGAGCGTACGTGTGAGGGCGCGGGTTAGTGTTAGCGTACGGGTTAGGATTAAGGGACGGGTGAGGGTCAGGCTTCGGGGAAGTATTAGGGTTAGGGTTCGGTCTAGGGTTAGGGTTAGGGGACGGGGACGGTTTAGGGTCCAGGGGAGGGTACGACAACGCTTTAGGGGGAGCGTACGTGTGAGGGCGCGGGTTAGTGTTAGCGTACGGGTTAGGATTAGAGGATGGGTGAGGGTCAGGCTTCGGGGAAGGGTTAGGGTTAGCGTTCGGGCTAGGTTTAGGGTTAGGGGACGGGGACGGTTTAGGATCCAGGGGAGGGTACGACAACGCTTTATGGGGAGCATACGTGTGAGGGCGCGGGTTAGTGTTAGCGTACGGGTTAGGATTAGGGGACGGGTGAGGGTCAGGCTTCGTGGAAGAGTTAGGGTTAGGGTTCGGGCTAGGGTAAGGGTTAGGGGACGGGGACGGTTTAGGGTCCAGGGGAGGGTACGACAACGCTTTAGGGGGAGCGTACGTGTGAGGGCGCGGGTTAGTGTTAGCGTACGGGTTAGGATTATGGGACGGGTGAGGGTCAGGCTTCGGGGAAGGGTTAGGGTTAGGGTTCGGGCTAGGGTTAGGGTTAGGGGACGCGGACGGTTTAGGGTCCAGGGGAGGGTACGACAACGCTTAAGGGGGAGCGTACGTGTGAGGGCGCGGGTTAGTGTTAGCGTACGGGTTAGGATTAGGGGACGGGTGAGGGTCAGGCTTCGGGGAAGGGTTAGGGTTAGGGTTCGGGCTAGGGTTAGGGTTAGGAGTCAGGGACGGTTTAGGGTCCAGGGGAGTGTACGACAACGCTTTAGGGGGAGCGTACGTGTGAGGGCGCAGGTTAGTGTTAGCGTACAGGTTAGGTTTAGAGGACGGGTGAGGGTCAAGCTTTGGGGAAGGGTTAGGGTTAGCGTTCGGGCTAGGGTTAGGTTTAGGGGTCGGGGACAGTTTAGGGTCCAGGGGAGGGTACGACAACGCTTTAGGGGGAGCGTACGTGTGAGGGCGCGGGTTAGTGTTAGCGTACGGGTTAGGATTAGGGGACGGGTGAGGGTCAGGCTTCGGGAAAGGGTTAGGGTTAGGGTTCGGGCTAGGGTTAGGGTTAGGGTACGGGGACGGTTTAGGGTCCAGGGGAGGGTACGACAACGCTTTAGGGGGAGCGTACGTGTGAGTGCGCGGGTTAGTGTTAGCGTACGGGTTAGGATTAGGGGACGGGTGAGGGTCAGGCTTCGGGGAAGGGTTAGGGTTAGGGTTCGGGCTAGGGTTAGTGTTAGGGGACAGGGACGGTTTAGGGTCCAGGGGAGGGTACGACAATGCTTTAGGGGGAGCATACGTGTGAGGGCACAGTTAGTGTTAGCGTACGGGTTAGGATTAGGGGACGGGTGAGTGTCAGGCTTCGGGGAAGGATTAGGGTTAGGGTTCGGGCTAGGGTTAGGGTTAGGGGAAGGGGACGGTTTAATGTCCAGGGGAGGGTACGACAACGCTTTAGGGGGAGCGTACGTGTGAGGGCGCGGGTTAGTGTTAGCGTACGGGTTAGGATTAGAGGACGGGTGAGGGTCAGGCTTCGGAGAAGGGTTAGGGTTAGCGTTCGGGCTAGGTTTAGGGTTAGGGGACGGGGACGGTTTAGGATCCAGGGGAGGGTACGACAACGCTTTAGGGGGAGCGTATGTGTGAGGGCATTGGTTAGTGTTAGCGTACGGGTTAGGATTAGGGGACGGGTGAGGGTCAGGCTTCGGGGAAGGGTTAGGGTTAGGGTTCGAGCTAGGGTTAGGGTTAGGGTACGGGGACGGTTTAGGGTCCAGGGGAGGGTACGACAACGCTTTATGGGGAGCGTACGTGTGAGGGCGCGGGTTAGTGTTAGCGTACGGGTTAGGATTAGGGGACGGGTGAGGGTCAGGCTTCGGGGAAGTGTTAGGGTTAGGGTTCGGGCTAGGGTTAGGGTTAGGGGACGGGGACGGTTTAGGGTCCAGGGGAGGGTACGACAACGCTTTAAGGGGAGCGTACGTGTGAGGGCGCGGGTTAGTGTTAGCGTACGGGTTAGGATTAGGGGACGGGTGAGGGTCAGGCTTCGGGGAAGGGTTAGGCTTAGGGTTCGGGCTAAGGTTAGGGTTAGGGGACGGGGACGGTTTAGGGTCCAGGGGAGTGTACGACAACGCTTTAGGGGGAGCGTACATGTGAGGGCGCGGGTTAGTGTTAGCGTACGGTTTAGGATTAGGGGACGGGTGAGGGTCAGGCTTCGGGGAAGGGTTAGGGTTAGGGTTCGGTCTAGGTTTAGAGTTAGGGGACGGGGACGGTTTAGGATCCAGGGGAGGGTACGACAACGCTTTATGGGGAGCGTACGTGTGAGGGCGCGGGTTAGTGTTAGCGTACGGGTTAGGATTAGAGGACGGGTGAGTGTCAGGCTTCGGGGAAGGGTTAGGGTTAGCGTTCGGGCTAGGTTTAGGGTTAGGGGACGGGGACGGTTTAGGATCCAGGGGAGGGTACGACAACGCTTTAGGGGGAGCGTATGTGTGAGGGCGTTGGTTAGTGTTAGCGTACGGGTTAGGATTAGGGGACGGGTGAGGGTCAGCCTTTGGAGAAGTGTTAGGGTTAGGGTTCGAGCTAGGGTAAGGGTTAGGGGACGGGGACGGTTTATGGTCCAGGGGAGGGTACGACAACGCTTTAGGGGGAGCGTACGTGTGAGGGCGCGGGTTAGTGTTAGCTTACGGGTTAGGATTATGGGACTGGTGAGGGTCAGGCTTCGGGGAAGGGTTAGGGTTAGGGTTCGGGGTAGGGTTAGGGTTAGGGGACGGGGACGGTTTAGGGTCCAGGGGAGGGTACGACAACGCTTTAGGGGCAGCGTACGTGTGAGGGCGCGGGTTAGTGTTAGCGTACGGGTTAGGATTAGGGGATGGGTGAGGGTCAGGCTTCGGGGAAGGGTTAGGGTTAGGGTTCGGACTAGGGTTAGGGTTAGGGGACGGGGACGGTTTAGGGTCCAGGGGAGGGTACGACAACGCTTTAGGGGGAGCGTACGTGTGAGGGCGCGGGTTAGTGTTAGCGTACGGGTTAGGATTAGGGGATGGGTGAGGGTCAGGCTTCGGGGAATGGTTAGGGTTAGGGTTCGGACTAGGGTTAGGTTTAGGGGACGGGGACGGTTTAGGGTCCAGGGGAGGGTACGACAACGCTTTATGGGGAGCGTACGTGTGAGAGCGCGGGTTAGTGTTAGCGTACGGGTTAGGATTAGGGGACGGGTGAGGGTCAGGCTTCGTGGAAGGGTTAGGGTTAGGGTTCGGGCTAGGGTAAGGGTTAGGGGACGGGGACGGTTTAGGGTCCAGGGGAGGGTACGACAACGCTTTAGGGGGAGCGTACGTGTGAGGGCGCGAGTTAGTGTTAGCGTACGGGTTAGGATTATGGGACGGGTGAGGGTCAGGCTTCGGGGAAGTGTTAGGGTTAGGGTTCGGGCTAGGGTTAGGGTTAGGGGACGGGGACGGTTTAGGGTCCCGGGGAGGGTACGACAACGCTTTAGGGGGAGCGTACGTGTGAGGGCGCGGGTTAGTGTTAGCGTACGGGTTAGTATTAGGGGACGAGTGAGGGTCAGGCTTCGGGGAAGGGTTAGGGTTAGCGTTCGGGCTAGGGTTAGGGTTAGGGGACGGGGACGGTTTAGGGTCCAGGGGAGGGTACGACAACGCTTTAGGGGGAGCGTACGTGTGAGGGCGCGGGTTAGTGTTAGCGTACGGGTTAGGGTTAGGGGACGGGTGAGGGTCAGGCTTCGGGGAAGGGTTAGGGTTAGGATTCGGGCTAGGGTTAGGGTTAGGGGACGGGGACGGTTTAGGGTCCAGGGGAGGGTACGACAACGCTTTAGGGGGAGCGTACGTGTGAGGGCGCGGGTTAGTGTTAGCGTACGGGTTAGGATTAGGGGATGGGTGAGGGTCAGGCTTCGGGGAAGGGTTAGGGTTAGGGTTCGGACTAGGGTTAATATTAGGGGACGGGGACGGTTTAGGGTCCAGGGGAGGGTACGACAACGCTTTAGGGGGAGCGTACGTGTGAGGACGCGGGTTAGTGTTAGCGTACGGGTTAGGATTAGGGAACGGGTGAGGGTCAGGCTTCGGGGAAGGGTTAGGGTTAGGGTTCGGGCTAGGGTTAGGGTTAGGGGACGGGGACGGTTTAGGGTCCAGGGGAGGGTACGACAACGCTTTAGGGGGAGCGTACGTGTGAGGGCGCGGGTTAGTGTTAGCGTACGGGTTAGGATTAGGGGATGGGTGAGGGTCAGGCTTCGGGGAAAGGTTAGGGTTAGGGTTCGGGCTAGGGTTAGGGTTAGGGGACGGGGACGGTTTAGGGTCCAGGGGAGGGTACGACAACGCTTTAGGGGGAGCGTACGTGTGAGGGCGCGGGTTAGTGTTAGCGTACGGGTTAGGATTAAGGGACGGGTGAGGGTCAGGCTTCGGGGAAGGGTTAGGGGTAGGGTTCGGGCTAAGGTTAGGGTTAGGGGACGGGGACGGTTTAGGGTCCAGGGGAGGGTACGACAACGCTTTAGGGGGAGCGTACGTGTGAGAGCGCGGGTTAGTGTTAGCGTACGGGTTCGGATTAGGGGACGGGTGAGGGTCAGGCTTCGGGGAAGGGTTAGGGTTAGGGTTCGGGGTAGGGTTAGGGTTAGGGGACGGGGACGGTTTAGGGTCCAGGGGAGGGTACGACAACGCTTTAGGGGCAGCGTACGTGTGAGGGCGCGGGTTAGTGTTAGCGTACGGGTTAGGATTAGGGGATGGGTGAGGGTCAGGCTTCGGGGAAGGGTTAGGGTTAGGGTTCGGACTAGGGTTAGGGTTAGGGGACGGGGACGGTTTAGGGTCCAGGGGAGGGTACGACAACGCTTTAGCGGGAGCGTACGTGTGAGGGCGCGGGTTAGTGTTAGCGTACGGGTTAGGATTAGGGGATGGGTGAGGGTCAGGCTTCGGGGAATGGATAGGGTTAGGGTTCGGACTAGGGTTACGGTTAGGGGACGGGGACGGTTTAGCGTCCAGGGGAGGGTACGACAACGCTTTATGGGGAGCGTACGTGTGAGGGCGCGGGTTAGTGTTAGCGTACGGGTTAGGATTAGGGGACGGGTGAGGGTCAGGCTTCGTGGAAGGGTTAGTGTTAGGGTTCGGGCTAGGGTAAGGGTTAGGGGACGGGGACGGTTTAGGGTCCAGGGGAGGGTACGACAACGCTTTAGGGGGAGCGTACGTGTGAGGGCGCGAGTTAGTGTTAGCGTACGGGTTAGGATTATGGGACGGGTGAGGGTCAGGCTTCGTGGAAGGGTTAGGGTTAGGGTTCGGGCTAGGGTTAGGGTTAGGGGACGGGGACGGTTTAGGGTCCCGGGGAGGGTACGACAACGCTTTAGGGGGAGCGTACGTGTGAGGGCGCGGGTTAGTGTTAGCGTACGGGTTAGTATTAGGGGACGGGTGAGGGTCAGGCTTCGGGGAAGGGTTAGGGTTAGCGTTCGGGCTAGGGTTAGGGTTAGGGGACGGGGACGGTTTAGGGTCCAGGGGAGGGTACGACAACGCTTTAGGGGGAGCGTACGTGTGAGGGCGCGGGTTAGTGTTAGCGTACGGGTTAGGATTAGGGGACGGGTGAGGGTCAGGCTTCGGGGAAGTGTTAGGGTTAGGGTTCGCGCTAGGGTTAGGGTTAGTGTACGGGGACGGTTTAGAGTCCAGGGGAGGGTACGACAACGCTTTATGGGGAGCGTACGTGTGAGGGCGCGGTTAGTGTTAGCGTACGGGTTAGGATTAGGGGACGGGTGAGGGTCAGGCTTCGTGGAAGGGTTAGGGTTAGGGTTCGGGCTAGGGTAAGGGTTAGGGGACGGGGACGGTTTTGGGTCCAGGGGAGGGTACGACAACGCTTTAGGGGGAGCGTACGTGTGAGGGCGCGGGTTAGTGTTAGCGTACAGGTTAGGATTAGGGGACGGGTGAGGGTCAGGCTTCGGGGAAGGGTTAGGCTTAGGGTTCGGGCTAGGGTTAGGGTTAGGGGACGGGGACGGTTTAGGGTCCAGGGGAGGGTACGACAGCGCTTTAGGGGGAGCGTACGTGTGAGGGCGCGGGTTAGTGTTAGCGTACGGGTTAGGATTAGGGGACGGGTGAGGGTCAGGCTTCGGGGAAGGGTTAGGGTTAGGGTTCGGGCTAGGGTTAGGGTTAGGGGACGGAGACGGTTTAGGGTCCAGGGGAGGGTACGACAACGCTTTAGGGGGAGCGTACGTGTGAGGGCGCGGGTTAGTGTTAGCGTACGGGTTAGGATTAGGGGACAGGTGAGGGTCAGGCTTCGGGGAAGGGTTAGGGTTAGGGTTCGGGCTAGGGTTAGGGTTAGGGGACGGGGACGGTTTAGGGTCCAGGGGAGGGTACGACAACGCTTTAGGGGGAGCGTACGTGTGAGGGCGCGGGTTAGTGTTAGCGTACGGGTTAGGATTAGGGGACGGGTGAGGGTCAGGCTTCGGGGAAGTGTTAGGTTTAGGGTTCGGGCTAGGGTTAGGGTTAGGGGACGGGGACGGTTTAGGGTCCAGGGGAGGGTACGACAACGCTTAAGGGGAACCGTACGCGTGAGGGCGCGGGTTAGTGTTAGCGTACGGGTTAGGATTAGGGGAAGGGTGAGGGTCATGCTTCGGGGAAGGGTTAGGGTTAGGGTTCGGGCTAGGGTTAGGGTTAGGGGACGGGGACGATTTAGGGTCCAGGGGAGGGTACGACAACGCTTTAGGGGGAGCATACGTGTGAGGGCGCGGGTTAGTGTTAGCGTACGGGTTAGGATTAGGGGATGGGTGAGGGTCAGGCTTCGGGGAAGTGTTAGGGTTAGGGTTCGGGCTAGGGTTAGGGTTAGGGGACGGGTACGGTTTAGGGTCCAGGGGAGGGTACGACAACGCTTTAGGGAGAGCGTACGTGTGAGGGCGCGGGTTAGTGTTAGCGTACGGGTTAGGATTAAGGGACGGGTGAGGGTCAGGCTTCTGGGAAGGATTAGGGTTAGGGTTCGGGCTAGGGTTAGGGTTAGGGGACGGGGACGGTTTAGGGTCCAGGGGAGGGTACGACAACGCTTTAGGGGGAGCGTACGTGTGAGGGCGCGTGTTAGTGTTAGCGTACGGGTTAGGATTAGAGGACGGGTGAGGGTCAGGCTTCGGGGAAGGGTTAGGGTTAGCGTTCGGGCTAGGTTTAGGTTTAGGGGACGGGGACGGTTTAGGATCCAGGGGAGGGTACGACAACGCTTTAGGGGGAGCGTATGTGTGAGGGCGTTAGTTAGTGTTAGCGTACGGGTTAGGATTAGGGGACGGGTGAGGGTCAGGCTTCGGAGAAGTGTTAGGGTTAGGGTTCGAGCTAGGGTTAGGGTTAGGGTACGGGGACGGTTTAGGGTCCAGGGGAGGGTACGACAACGCTTTATGGGGAGCGTACGTGTGAGGGAGCGGGTTAGTGTTAGCGTACGGGTTAGGATTAGGGGACGGGTGAGGGTCAGGCTTCGTGTAAGAGTTAGGGTTAGCGTTCGGGCTAGGGTAAGGGTTAGGGGACGGGGACGGTTTAGGGTCCAGGGGAGGGTACGACAACGCTTTAGGTGGAGCGTACGTGTGAGGGCGCGGGTTAGTGTTAGCGTACGGGTTAGGATTAAGGGACGGGTGAGGGTCAGGCTTCGGGGAAGGATTAGGGTTAGGGTTCTGTCTAGGGTTAGGGTTAGGGGACGGGGACGGTTTAGGGTCCAGGGGAGGGTACGACAACGCTTTAGGGGGAGCGTACGTGTGAGGGCGCGGGTTAGTGTTAGCGTACGGGTTAGGATTAGAGGACGGGTGAGGGTCAGGCTTCGGGGAAGGGTTAGGGTTAGCGTTCGGGCTAGGTTTAGGGTTAGGGGACGGGGACGGTTTAGGATCCAGGGGAGGGTACGACAACGCTTTAGGGGGAGCATACGTGTGAGGGCGCGGGTTAGTGTTAGCGTACGGGTTAGGATTAGGGGACGGGTGAGGGTCAGGCTTCGTGGAAGAGTTAGGGTTAGGGTTCGGGCTAGGGTAAGGGTTAGGGGACGGGGACGGTTTAGGGTCCAGGGGAGGGTACGACAACGCTTTAGGGGGAGCGTACGTGTGAGGGCGCGGGTTAGTGTTAGCGTACGGGTTAGGGTTATGGGACGGGTGAGGGTCAGGCTTCGGGGAAGGGTTAGGGTTAGGGTTCGGGCTAGGGTTAGGGTTAGGGGACGGGGACGGTTTAGGGTCCAGGGGAGGGTACGACAACGCTTTAGGGGGAGCGTACGTGTGAGGGCGCGGGTTAGTGTTAGCGTACGGGTTAGTATTCGGGGACGGGTGAGTGTCAGGCTTCGGTGAAGGGTTAGGGTTAGGGTTCGGGCTAGGGTTAGGGTTAGGGGACGCGGACGGTTTAGGGTCCAGGGGAGGGTACGACAACGCTTTAGGGGGAGCGTACGTGTGAGGGCGCGGGTTAGTGTTAGCGTACGGGTTAGGATTAGGGGACGGGTGAGGGTCAGGCTTCGGGGAAGGGTTAGGGTTAGGGTTCGGGCTAGGGTTAGTGTTAGGGGTCAGGGACGGTTTAGGGTCCAGGGCAGTGTACGACAATGCTTTAGGGGGAGCATACGTGTGAGGGCACAGTTAGTGTTAGCGTACAGGTTAGGATTAGGGGACGGGTGAGTGTCAGGCTTCGGGGACGTGTTAGGCTTAGGGTTCGGGCTAGGGTTAGGGTTAGGGGACGGGGACGGTTTAGGGTCTAGGGGAGGGTACGACAACGCTTTAGGGGGAGCGTACGTGTGAGGGCGCAGGTTAGTGTTAGCGTACGGGTTAGGATTAGGGGACGGGTGAGGGTCAGGCTTCGGGGAAGGGTTAGGCTTAGGGTTCGGGCTATGGTTAGGGTTAGGGGACGGGGACGGTTTAGGGTCCAGGGGAGGGTACGACAACGCTTTAGGGGGAGCGTACGTGTGAGGGCGCGGGTTAGTGTTAGCGTACGGGTTAGGATTATGGGACGGGTGAGGGTCAGGCTTCGGGGAAGGGTTAGGGTTAGCGTTCGGGCTAGGTTTAGGGTTAGGGGACGGGGACGGTTTAGGATCCTGGGGAGGGTACGACAACGCTTTAGGGGGAGCGTATGTGTGAGGGCGTTGGTTAGTGTTAGCGTACGGGTTAGGATTAGGGGACGGGTGAGGGTCAGGCTTCGGGGAAGTGTTAGGGTTAGGGTTCGAGCTAGGGTTAGGGTTAGTGTACGGGGATGGTTTAGAGTCCAGAGGAGGGTACGACAACGCTTTATGGGGAGCGTACGTGTGAGGGCGCGGTTAGTGTTAGCGTACGGGTTAGGATTAGGGGACGGGTGAGGGTCAGGCTTCGTGGAAGGGTTAGGGTTAGGGTTCGGGCTAGGGTAAGGGTTAGGGGACGGGGACGGTTTAGGGTCCAGGGGAGCGTACGACAACGCTTTAGGGGGAGCGTACGTGTGAGGGCGCGGGTTAGTGTTAGCGTACAGGTTAGGATTAGGGGACGGGTGAGGGTCAGGCTTCGGGGAAGGGTTAGGCTTAGGGTTCGGGCTAGGGTTAGGGTTAGGGGACGGGGACGGTTTAGGGTTCAGGGGAGGGTACGACAGCGCTTTAGGGGGAGCGTACGTGTGAGGGCCCGGGTTAGTGTTAGCGTACGTGTTAGGATTAGGGGACGGGTGAGGGTCAGGCTTCGGGGAAGGGTTAGGGTTAGGGTTCGGGCTAGGGTTAGGGTTAGGGGACGGGGACGGTTTAGGGTCCAGGGGAGGGTACCACAACGCTTTAGGGGGAGCGTACGTGTGAGGGCGCGGGTTAGTGTTAGCGTACGGGTTAGGATTAGGGGACGGGTGAGGGTCAGGCTTCGGGGAAGGGTTAGGGTTAGGGTTCGGGCTAGGGTAAGGGTTAGGGGACGGGGACGGTTTAGGGTCCAGGGGAGGGTACGACAACTCTTTAGGGGGAGCGTACGTGTGAGGGCGCGGGTTAGTGTTAGCGTACGGGTTAGGATTATGGGACTGGTGAGGGTCAGGCTTCGGGGAAGGGTTAGGGTTAGGATTCGGGGTAGGGTTAGGGTTAGGGGACGGGGACGGTTTAGGGTCCAGGGGAGGGTACGACAACGCTTTAGGGGCAGCGTACGTGTGAGGGCGCGTGTTAGTGTTAGCGTACGGGTTAGGATTAGGGGACGGGTGAGGGTCAGGCTTCGGGGAAGGGTTAGGGTTAGGGTTCGGACTAGGGTTAGGGTTAGGGGACGGGGACGGTTTAGGGTCCAGGGGAGGGTACGACAACGCTTTAGGGGGAGCGTACGTGTGAGGGCGCGGGTTAGTGTTAGCGTACGGGTTAGGATTAGGGGATGGGTGAGGGTCAGGCTTCGGGGAAGGGTTAGGGTTAGGGTTCGGACTAGGGTTAGGGTTAGGGGACGGGGACGGTTTAGGGTCCAGGGGAGGGTACGACAACGCTTTAGGGGGAGCGTACGTGTGAGGGCGCGGGTTAGTGTTAGCGTACGGGTTAGGATTAGGGGACGGGTGAGGGTCAGGCTTCGTGGAAGGGTTAGGGTTAGCGTTCGGGCTAGGGTAAGGGTTAGGGGACGGGGACGGTTTAGGGTCCAGGGGAGGGTACGACAACGCTTTAGGGGGAGCGTACATGTGAGGGCGCGGGTTAGTGTTAGCGTACGGGTTAGGATTATGGGACGGGTGAGGGTCAGGCTTCGGGGAAGGGTTAGGGTTAGGGTTCGGGCTAGGGTTAGGGTTAGGGGACGGGGACGGTTTAGGGTCCCGGGGAGGGTACGACAACGCTTTAGGGGGAGCGTACGTGTGAGGGCGCGGGTTAGTGTTAGCGTACGGGTTAGTATTAGGGGACGGGTGAGGGTCAGGCTTCGGGGAAGGGTTAGGGTTAGCGTTCTTGCTAGGGTTAGGGTTAGGGGACGGGGACGGTTTAGGGTCCAGGGGAGGGTACGACAACGCTTTAGGGGGAGCGTACGTGTGAGGGCGCGGGTTAGTGTTAGCGTGCGGGTTAGGGTTAGGGGACGGGTGAGGGTCAGGCTTCGGGGAAGGGTTAGGGTTAGGGTTCGGGCTAGGGTTAGGGTTAGGGGACGGGGACGGTTTAGGGTCCAGGGGAGGGTACGACAACGCTTTAGTGGGAGCGTACGTGTGAGGGCGCGGGTTAGTGTTAGCGTACGGGTTCGGATTAGGGGACGGGTGAGGCTCAGGCTTCGGGGAAGGGTTAGGGTTAGGGTTCGGGCTAGGGTTAGGGTTAGGGGACGGGGACGGTTTAGGGTCCAGGGGAGGGTACGACAACGCTTTAGGGGGAGCGTACGTGTGAGGGCGCGGGTTAGTGTTAGCGTACGGGTTAGGATTAGGGGATAGGTGAGGGTCAGGCTTCGGGGAAGGGTTAGGGTTAGGGTTCGGACTAGGGTTAATGTTAGGGGACGGGGACGGTTTAGGGTCCAGGGGAGGGTACGACAACGCTTTAGGGGGAGCGTACGTGTGAGGGCGCGGGTTAGTGTTAGCGTACGGGTTAGGATTAGAGGACGGGTGAGGGTCAGGCTTCGGGGAAGTGTTAGGGTTAGGGTTCGGGCTAGGGTTAGGGTTAGGGGACGGGGACGGTTTAGGGTCCAGGGGAGGGTACGACAACGCTTTAGGGGGAGCGTACGTGTGAGAGCGCGGGTTAGTGTTAGCGTACGGGTTCGGATTAGGGGACGGGTGAGGGTCAGGCTTCGGGGAAGGTTTAGGGTTAGGGTTCGGGCTAGGGTTAGGGTTAGGGGACGGGGACGGTTTAGGGTCCAGGGGAGGGTACGACAACGCTTTAGGGGGAGCGTACGTGTGAGGGCGCGGGTTAGTGTTAGCGTACGGGTTAGGATTAAGGGACGGGTGAGGGTCAGGCTTCGGGGAAGGGTTAGGGGTAGGGTTCGGGCTAGGGTTAGGGTTAGGGGACGGGGACGGTTTAGGGTCCAGGGGAGGGTACGACAACGCTTTAGGGGGAGCGTACGTGTGAGGGCGCGGGTTAGTGTTAGCGTACGGGTTAGGATTAAGGGACGGGTGAGGGTCAGACTTCTGGGAAGGATTAGGGTTAGGGTTCGGGCTAGGGTTAGGGTTAGGGGACGGGGACGGTTTAGGGTCCAGGGGAGGGTACGACAACGCTTTAGGGGGAGCGTACGTGTGAGGGCGCGTGTTAGTGTTAGCGTACGGGTTAGGATTAGAGGACGGGTGAGGGTCAGGCTTCGGGGAAGGGTTAGGGTTAGCGTTCGGGCTAGGTTTAGGGTTAGGGGACGGGGACGGTTTAGGATCCAGGGGAGGGTACGACAACGCTTTAGGGGGAGCGTATGTGTGAGGGCGTTAGTTAGTGTTAGCGTACGGGTTAGGATTAGGGGACGGGTGAGGGTCAGGCTTCGGAGAAGTGTTAGGGTTAGGGTTCGAGCTAGGGTTAGGGTTAGGGTACGGGGACGGTTTAGGGTCCAGGGGAGGGTACGACAACGCTTTAGGGGGAGCGTACGTGTGAGGGAGCGGGTTAGTGTTAGCGTACGGGTTAGGATTAGGGGACGGGTGAGGGTCAGGCTTCGTGTAAGAGTTAGGGTTAGCGTTCGGGCTAGGGTAAGGGTTAGGGGACGGGGACGGTTTAGGGTCCAGGGGAGGGTACGACAACGCTTTAGGTGGAGCGTACGTGTGAGGGCGCGGGTTAGTGTTAGCGTACGGGTTAGGATTAAGGGACGGGTGAGGGTCAGGCTTCGGGGAAGGATTAGGGTTAGGGTTCGGGCTAGGGTTAGGGTTAGGGGACGGGGACGGTTTAGGGTCCAGGGGAGGGTACGACAACGCTTTAGGGGGAGCGTACGTGTGAGGGCGCGGGTTAGTGTTAGCGTACGGGTTAGGATTAGAGGACGGGTGAGGGTCAGGCTTCGGGGAAGGGTTAGGGTTAGCGTTCGGGCTAGGTTTAGGGTTAGGGGACGGGGACGGTTTAGGATCCAGGGGAGGGTACGACAACGCTTTAGGGGGAGCGTATGTGTGAGGGCGTTGGTTAGTGTTAGCGTACGGGTTAGGATTAGGGGACGGGTGAGGGTCAGGCTTCGGAGAAGTGTTAGGGTTAGGGTTCGAGCTAGGGTTAGGGTTAGGGTACGGGGACGGTTTAGGGTCCAGGGGAGGGTACGACAACGCTTTATGGGGAGCGTACGTGTGAGGGCGCGGGTTAGTGTTAGCGTACGGGTTAGGATTAGGGGACGGGTGAGGGTCAGGCTTCGGGGAAGTGTTAGGGTTAGGGTTCGGGCTAGGGTTAGGGTTAGGGGACGGGGACGGTTTAGGGTCCAGGGGAGGGTACGACAACGCTTTAAGGGGAGCGTACGTGTGAGGGCGCGGGTTAGTGTTAGCGTACGGGTTAGGATTAGGGGACGGGTGAGGGTCAGGCTTCGGGGAAGGGTTAGGCTTAGGGTTCGGGCTAAGGTTAGGGTTAGGGGACGGGGACGGTTTAGGGTCCAGGGGAGGGTACGACAACGCTTTAGGGGGAGCGTACGTGTGAGGGCGCGGGTTAGTGTTAGCGTACGGGTTAGCATTAGGGAACGGATGAGGGTCAGGCTTCGGGGAAGGGTTAGGGTTAGGGTTCGGGCTAGGGTTAGGGTTAGGGGACGGGGACGGTTTAGGGTCCAGGGGAGGGTACGACAACGCTTTAGGGGGAGCGTACGTGTGAGGGCGCGGGTTAGTGTTAGCGTACGGGTTAGGATTAGGGGACGGGTGAGGGTCAGGCTTCGTGGAAGGGTTAGGGTTAGCGTTCGGGCTAGGGTAAGGGTTAGGGGACGGGGACGGTTTAGGGTCCAGGGGAGGGTACGACAACGCTTTAGGGGGAGCGTACGTGTGAGGGCGCGGGTTAGTGTTAGCGTACGGGTTAGGATTATGGGACGGGTTAGGGTCAGGCTTCGGGGAAGGGTTAGGGTTAGGGTTCGGGCTAGGGTTAGGGTTAGGGGACGGGGACGGTTTAGGGTCCCGGGGAGGGTACGACAACGCTTTAGGGGGAGCGTACGTGTGAGGGCGCGGGTTAGTGTTAGCGTACGGGTTAGTATTAGGGGACGGGTGAGGGTCAGGCTTCGGGGAAGGGTTAGGGTTAGCGTTCGGGCTAGGGTTAGGGTTAGGGGACGGGGACGGTTTAGGGTCCAGGGGAGGGTACGACAACGCTTTTGGGGGAGCGTACGTGTGAGGGCGCGGGTTAGTGTTAGCGTACGGGTTAGGGTTAGGGGACGGGTGAGGGTCAGGCTTCGGGGAAGGGTTAGGGTTAGGGTTCGGGCTAGGGTTAGGGTTAGGGGACGGGGACGGTTTAGGGTCCAGGGGAGGGTACGACAACGCTTTAGTGGGAGCGTACGTGTGAGGGCGCGGGTTAGTGTTAGCGTACGGGTTCGGATTAGGGGACGGGTGAGGGTCAGGCTTCGGGGAAGGGTTAGGGTTAGGGTTCGGGCTAGGGTTAGGGTTAGGGGACGGGGACGGTTTAGGGTCCAGGGGAGGGTACGACAACGCTTTAGGGGGAGCGTACGTGTGAGGGCGCGGGTTAGTGTTAGCGTACGGGTTAGGATTAGGGGATGGGTGAGGGTCAGGCTTCGGGGAAGGGTTAGGGTTAGGGTTCGGACTAGGGTTAATGTTAGGGGACGGGGACGGTTTAGGGTCCAGGGGAGGGTACGACAACGCTTTAGGGGGAGCGTACGTGTGAGGGCGCGGGTTAGTGTTAGCGTACGGGTTAGGATTAGAGGACGGGTGAGGGTCAGGCTTCGGGGAAGTGTTAGGGTTAGGGTTCGGGCTAGGGTTAGGGTTAGGGGACGGGGACGGTTTAGGGTCCAGGGGAGGGTACGACAACGCTTTAGGGGGAGCGTACGTGTGAGAGCGCGGGTTAGTGTTAGCGTACGGGTTCGGATTAGGGGACGGGTGAGGGTCAGGCTTCGGGGAAGGGTTAGGGGTAGGGTTCGGGCTAGGGTTAGGGTTAGGGGACGGGGACGGTTTAGGGTCCAGGGGAGGGTACGACAACGCTTTAGGGGGAGCGTACGTGTGAGGGCGCGGGTTAGTGTTAGCGTACGGGTTAGGATTAGAGGACGGGTGAGGGTCAGGCTTCGGGGAAGGGTTAGGGTTAGGGTTCGGGCTAGGGTTAGGGTTAGGGTACGGGGACGGTTTAGGGTCCAGGGGAGGGTACGACAACGCTTTAGGGGGAGCGTACGTGTGAGGGCGCGGGTTAGTGTTAGCGTACGGGTTAGGATTAGGGGACGGGTGAGGGTCAGGCTTCGGGGACGTGTTAGGCTTAGGGTTCGGGCTAGGGTTAGGGTTAGGGGACGGGGACGGTTTAGGGTCCAGGGAAGGGTACGACAGCGCTTTAGGGGGAGCGTACGTGTGAGGGCGCGGGTTAGTGTTAGCGTATGGTTTAGGATTAGGGGACGGATGAGGGTCAGGCTTCGGTGAAGTGTAAGAGTTAGGGTTCGGCCTAGGGTTAGGGTTAGGGGACGGGGACGGTTTAGGGTCCAGGGGAGGGTACGACAACGCTTTAGGGGGAGCGTACGTGTGAGGGCGCGGGTTAGTGTTAGCGTACGTGTTAGGATTATGGGACGGATGAGGGTCAGGCTTCGGTGAAGTGTAAGAGTTAGGGTTCGGCCTAGGGTTAGGGTTAGGGTACGGGGACGGTTTAGGGTCCACGGGAGGGTAAGACAATGCTTTAGGGGGAGGGTACGTGTGAGGGCGCGGGTTAGTGTTAGCGTACGGGTTAGGATTAGGGGACGGGTGAGGGTCAGGCTTCGGGGAAGGGTTAGGGTTAGGGTTCGGGCTAGGGTTAGGGTTAGGGAACGGGGACGGTTTAGGGTCCAGGGGAGGGTACGACAACGCTTAAAGGGGAGCGTACGCGTGAGGGCGCGGGTTAGTGTTAGCGAACGGGTTAGGATTAGGGGACGGGTGAGGGTCAGGCTTCGGGGAAGGGTTAGGGTTAGGGTTCGGGCTAGGGTTAGGGTTAGGGGACGGGGAAGGTTTAGGGTCCAGGGGAGTGTACGACAACGCTTAAGGGGGAGCGTACGCGTGAGGGCGCGGGTTAGTGTTAGCGTACGGGTTAGGATTAGGGGACGGGTGAGGGTCAGGCTTCGGGGAAGGGTTAGGGTTAGGGTTCGGGCTAGGGTTAGGGTTAGGGGACGGGGACGGTTTAGGGTCCAGGGGAGGGTACGACAACGCTTTAGGGGGAGCGTACGTGTGAGGGCGCGGGTTAGTGTTAGCGTACGGGTTAGGATTAGGGGACGGGTGAGGGTCAGGCTTCGGGGAAGCGTTAGGGTTAGGGTTCGGGCTAGGGTTAGGGTTAGGGGACGGGGACGGTTTAGGGTCCAGGGGAGGGTACGACAACGCTTTAGGGGGAGCGTACGTGTGAGGGAGCGGGTTAGTGTTAGCGTACGGGTTAGGATTAGGGGACGGGTGAGGGTCAGGCTTCGTGTAAGAGTTAGGGTTAGCGTTCGGGCTAGGGTAAGGGTTAGGGGACGGGGACGGTTTAGGGTCCAGGGGAGGGTACGACAACGCTTTAGGTGGAGCGTACGTGTGAGGGCGCGGGTTAGTGTTAGCGTACGGGTTAGGATTAAGGGACGGGTGAGGGTCAGGCTTCGGGGAAGGATTAGGGTTAGGGTTCGGGCTAGGGTTAGGGTTAGGGGACGGGGACGGTTTAGGGTCCAGGGGAGGGTACGACAACGCTTTAGGGGGAGCGTACGTGTGAGGGCGCGGGTTAGTGTTAGCGTACGGGTTAGGATTAGAGGACGGGTGAGGGTCAGGCTTCGGGGAAGGGTTAGGGTTAGCGTTCGGGCTAGGTTTAGGGTTAGGGGACGGGGACGGTTTAGGATCCAGGGGAGGGTACGACAACGCTTTAGGGGGAGCGTATGTGTGAGGGCGTTGGTTAGTGTTAGCGTACGGGTTAGGATTAGGGGACGGGTGAGGGTCAGGCTTCGGAGAAGTGTTAGGGTTAGGGTTCGAGCTAGGGTTAGGGTTAGGGTACGGGGACGGTTTAGGGTCCAGGGGAGGGTACGACAACGCTTTATGGGGAGCGTACGTGTGAGGGCGCGGGTTAGTGTTAGCGTACGGGTTAGGATTAGGGGACGGGTGAGGGTCAGGCTTCGGGGAAGTGTTAGGGTTAGGGTTCGGGCTAGGGTTAGGGTTAGGGGACGGGGACGGTTTAGGGTCCAGGGGAGGGTACGACAACGCTTTAAGGGGAGCGTACGTGTGAGGGCGCGGGTTAGTGTTAGCGTACGGGTTAGGATTAGGGGACGGGTGAGGGTCAGGCTTCGGGGAAGGGTTAGGCTTAGGGTTCGGGCTAAGGTTAGGGTTAGGGGACGGGGACGGTTTAGGGTCCAGGGGAGGGTACGACAACGCTTTAGGGGGAGCGTACGTGTGAGGGCGCGGGTTAGTGTTAGCGTACGGGTTAGCATTAGGGAACGGATGAGGGTCAGGCTTCGGGGAAGGGTTAGGGTTAGGGTTCGGGCTAGGGTTAGGGTTAGGTGACGGGGACGGTTTAGGGTCCAGGGGAGGGTACGACAACGCTTTAGGGGGAGTGTATGTGTGAGGGCGCGGGTTAGTGTTAGCGTACGGTTTAGGATTAGGGGACGGGTGAGGGTCAGGCTTCGGGGAAGGGTTAGGGTTAGGGTTCGGTCTAGGTTTAGGGTTAGGGGACGGGGACGGTTTAGTGTCCAGGGGAGGGTACGACAACGCTTTAGGGGGAGCGTACGTGTGAGGGCGCGGGTTAGTGTTAGCGTACGGGTTAGGATTAGGGGATGGGTGAGGGTCAGGCTTCGGGGAAGGGTTAGGGTTAGGGTTCGGACTAGGGTTAGGGTTAGGGGACGGGGACGGTTTAGGGTCCAGGGGAGGGTACGACAACGCTTTAGGGGGAGCGTACGTGTGAGGGCGCGGGTTAGTGTTAGCGTACGGGTTAGGATTAGGGGACGGGTGAGGGTCAGGCTTCGTGGAAGGGTTAGGGTTAGCGTTCGGGCTAGGGTAAGGGTTAGGGGACGGGGACGGTTTAGGGTCCAGGGGAGGGTACGACAACGCTTTAGGGGGAGCGTACGTGTGAGGGCGCGGGTTAGTGTTAGCGTACGGGTTAGGATTATGGGACGGGTTAGGGTCAGGCTTCGGGGAAGGGTTAGGGTTAGGGTTCGGGCTAGGGTTAGGGTTAGGGGACGGGGACGGTTTAGGGTCCCGGGGAGGGTACGACAACGCTTTAGGGGGAGCGTACGTGTGAGGGCGCGGGTTAGTGTTAGCGTACGGGTTAGTATTAGGGGACGGGTGAGGGTCAGGCTTCGGGGAAGGGTTAGGGTTAGCGTTCGGGCTAGGGTTAGGGTTAGGGGACGGGGACGGTTTAGGGTCCAGGGGAGGGTACGACAACGCTTTTGGGGGAGCGTACGTGTGAGGGCGCGGGTTAGTGTTAGCGTACGGGTTAGGGTTAGGGGACGGGTGAGGGTCAGGCTTCGGGGAAGGGTTAGGGTTAGGGTTCGGGCTAGGGTTAGGGTTAGGGGACGGGGACGGTTTAGGGTCCAGGGGAGGGTACGACAACGCTTTAGTGGGAGCGTACGTGTGAGGGCGCGGGTTAGTGTTAGCGTACGGGTTCGGATTAGGGGACGGGTGAGGGTCAGGCTTCGGGGAAGGGTTAGGGTTAGGGTTCGGGCTAGGGTTAGGGTTAGGGGACGGGGACGGTTTAGGGTCCAGGGGAGGGTACGACAACGCTTTAGGGGGAGCGTACGTGTGAGGGCGCGGGTTAGTGTTAGCGTACGGGTTAGGATTAGGGGATGGGTGAGGGTCAGGCTTCGGGGAAGGGTTAGGGTTAGGGTTCGGACTAGGGTTAATGTTAGGGGACGGGGACGGTTTAGGGTCCAGGGGAGGGTACGACAACGCTTTAGGGGGAGCGTACGTGTGAGGGCGCGGGTTAGTGTTAGCGTACGGGTTAGGATTAGAGGACGGGTGAGGGTCAGGCTTCGGGGAAGTGTTAGGGTTAGGGTTCGGGCTAGGGTTAGGGTTAGGGGACGGGGACGGTTTAGGGTCCAGGGGAGGGTACGACAACGCTTTAGGGGGAGCGTACGTGTGAGAGCGCGGGTTAGTGTTAGCGTACGGGTTCGGATTAGGGGACGGGTGAGGGTCAGGCTTCGGGGAAGGGTTAGGGGTAGGGTTCGGGCTAGGGTTAGGGTTAGGGGACGGGGACGGTTTAGGGTCCAGGGGAGGGTACGACAACGCTTTAGGGGGAGCGTACGTGTGAGGGCGCGGGTTAGTGTTAGCGTACGGGTTAGGATTAGAGGACGGGTGAGGGTCAGGCTTCGGGGAAGGGTTAGGGTTAGGGTTCGGGCTAGGGTTAGGGTTAGGGTACGGGGACGGTTTAGGGTCCAGGGGAGGGTACGACAACGCTTTAGGGGGAGCGTACGTGTGAGGGCGCGGGTTAGTGTTAGCGTACGGGTTAGGATTAGGGGACGGGTGAGGGTCAGGCTTCGGGGACGTGTTAGGCTTAGGGTTCGGGCTAGGGTTAGGGTTAGGGGACGGGGACGGTTTAGGGTCCAGGGAAGGGTACGACAGCGCTTTAGGGGGAGCGTACGTGTGAGGGCGCGGGTTAGTGTTAGCGTATGGTTTAGGATTAGGGGACGGATGAGGGTCAGGCTTCGGTGAAGTGTAAGAGTTAGGGTTCGGCCTAGGGTTAGGGTTAGGGGACGGGGACGGTTTAGGGTCCAGGGGAGGGTACGACAACGCTTTAGGGGGAGCGTACGTTTGAGGGCGCGGGTTAGTGTTAGCGTACGTGTTAGGATTATGGGACGGATGAGGGTCAGGCTTCGGTGAAGTGTAAGAGTTAGGGTTCGGCCTAGGGTTAGGGTTAGGGTACGGGGACGGTTTAGGGTCCACGGGAGGGTAAGACAATGCTTTAGGGGGAGGGTACGTGTGAGGGCGCGGGTTAGTGTTAGCGTACGGGTTAGGATTAGGGGACGGGTGAGGGTCAGGCTTCGGGGAAGGGTTAGGGTTAGGGTTCGGGCTAGGGTTAGGGTTAGGGAACGGGGACGGTTTAGGGTCCAGGGGAGGGTACGACAACGCTTAAAGGGGAGCGTACGCGTGAGGGCGCGGGTTAGTGTTAGCGAACGGGTTAGGATTAGGGGACGGGTGAGGGTCAGGCTTCGGGGAAGGGTTAGGGTTAGGGTTCGGGCTAGGGTTAGGGTTAGGGGACGGGGAAGGTTTAGGGTCCAGGGGAGTGTACGACAACGCTTAAGGGGGAGCGTACGCGTGAGGGCGCGGGTTAGTGTTAGCGTACGGGTTAGGATTAGGGGACGGGTGAGGGTCAGGCTTCGGGGAAGGGTTAGGGTTAGGGTTCGGGCTAGGGTTAGGGTTAGGGGACGGGGACGGTTTAGGGTCCAGGGGAGGGTACGACAACGCTTTAGGGGGAGCGTACGTGTGAGGGCGCGGGTTAGTGTTAGCGTACGGGTTAGGATTAGGGGACGGGTGAGGGTCAGGCTTCGGGGAAGCGTTAGGGTTAGGGTTCGGGCTAGGGTTAGGGTTAGGGGACGGGGACGGTTTAGGGTCCAGGGGAGGGTACGACAACGCTTTAGGGGGAGCGTACGTGTGAGGGCGCGGGATAGTGTAAGCGTACGTGTTAGGATTAGAGGACGGGTGAGGGTCAGGCTTCGGGGAAGGGTTAGGGTTAGGGTTCGGGCTAGGGTTAGGGTTAGGGGACGGGGACGGTTTAGGGTCCAGGGGAGGGTACGACAACGCTTTAGGGGGAGCATACGTGTGAGGGCGCGGGTTAGTGTTAGCGTACGGGTTAGGATTAGGGGACGGGTGAGGGTCAGGCTTCGGGGAAGGGTTAGGCTTAGGGTTCGGGCTAGGGTTAGGGTTAGGGGACGGGGACGGTTTAGGGTCCAGGGGAGGGTACGACAACGCTTTAGGGGGAGCGTACGTGTGAGGGCGCGGGATAGTGTAAGCGTACGGGTTAGGATTAGAGGACGGGTGAGGGTCAGGCTTCGGGGAAGGGTTAGGGTTAGGGTTCGGGCTAGGGTTAGGGTTATGGGACGGGGACGGTTTAGGGTCCAGGGGAGGATACGACAAGGCTTAAGGGGGAGCGTACGCGTGAGGGCGCGGGTTAGTGTTAGCGTACGGGTTAGGATTAGGGGACGGGTGAGGGTCAGGCTTCGGGGAAGGGTTAGGGTTAGGTTTCGGGCTAGGGTTAGGGTTAGGGTACGGGGACGGTTTAGGGTCCAGGGGAGGGTACGACAACGCTTTAGGGGGAGCGTACATGTGAGGGCGTGGGTTAGTGTTAGCGTACGGGTTAGGATTAGGGGACGGGTGAGGGTCAGGCTTCGGGGATGGGTTAGGGTTAGGGTTCGGGCTAGGGTTAGGGTTAGTGGACGGGGACGGTTTAGGGTCCAGGGGAGGGTACGACAATGCTTTAGGGGGAGCGTACGTGTGAGGGCGCAGTTAGTGTTAGCGTACGGGTTAGGATTAGGGGACGGGTGAGGTTCAGGCTTCGGGGACGTGTTAGGCTTAGGGTTCGGGCTAGGGTTAGGGTTAGGGGACGGGGACGGTTTAGGGTCCAGGGGAGGGTACGACAACGCTTTAGGGGGAGCGTACGTGTGAGGGCGCGGGTTAGTGTTAGCGTACGGGTTAGGATTAGGGGACGTGTGAGGGTCAGGCTTCGGGGAAGGTTTAGGTTTAGGGTTCGGGCTAGGGTTAGGGTTAGGGGACGGGGACGGTTTAGGGTCCAGGGGAGGGTACGACATCGCTTTAGGGGGAGCGTACGTGTGCGGGCGCGGGTTAGTGTTAGTGTACGGTTTAGGATTAGGGGACGGGTGAGGGTCAGGCTTCGGGGAAGGGTTAGGCTTAGGGTTCGGGCTAGGGTTAGGGTTAGGGGACGGGGACGGTTTCGGGTCCAGGGGAGGGTACGACAACGCTTTAGGGGGAGCGTACGTGTGAGGGCGCGGGTTAGTGTTAGCGTACGGGTTAGGATTAGGGGACGGGTGAGGGTCAGGCTTCGGGGAATGGTTAGGGTTAGGGTTCGGGCTAGGGTTAGGGTTAGGGGACGGGGACGGTTTAGGGTCCAGGGGAGGGAACGACAACGCTTTAGGGGGAGCGTACGTGTGAGGGCGCGGGATAGTGTAAGCGTACGGGTTAGAATTAGAGGACGGGTGAGGGTCAGGCTTCAGGGAAGGGTTAGGGTTAGCGTTCGGGCTAGGGTTAGGGTTAGGGGACGGGGACGGTTTAGGGTCTAGGGGAGGGTACGACAACGTTTTAGGGGGAGCGTACGTGTGAGGGCGTGGGTTAGTGTTAGCGTACGGGTTAGGATTAGGGGACGGGTGAGGGTCAGGCTTCGGGGAAGGGTTAGGGTTAGGGTTCGGGCTAGGGTTACGGTTAGTTGACGGGGACGGTTTAGGGTCCAGGGGAGGGTACGACAACGCTTTAGGGGGAGCGTACGTGTGAGGACGCGGGTTAGTGTAAGCGTACGGGTTAGGATTAGAGGACGGGTGAGGGTCAGGCTTCGGGGAAGGGTTAGGGTTAGCGTTCGGGCTAGGGTTTGGGTTAGGGGACGGGGACGGTTTAGGGTCCAAGGGAGGGTACGACAACGCTTTAGGGGGAGCGTACGTGTGAGGGTTAGGGTTAGTGTTAGCGTATTGGTTAGGATTAGGGGACGGATGAGGGTCAGGCTTCGGGGAAGGGTTAGGTTTAGGGTTCGGGCTAGGGTTAGGGTTAGGGGACGGGGACGGTTTAGGGTCCAGGGGAGGGTACGACAACGCTTTACGGGGAGCGTACGTGTGAGGGCGCGGGTTAGAGTTAGCGTACGGTTTAGGGTTAGGGGAAGGGTCAGGGTCAGGCTTCGGGGAAGGGTTAGGGTTAGGGTTCGGGCTAGGGTTAGTGTTAGGGGACGGGGACGGTTTAGGGTCCAGGGGAGGGTACGACAACACTTTAGGGGGAGCGTACGTGTGAGGGCGTGGGTTAGTGTTAGCGTACGGGTTAGGATTAGGGGACGGGTGAGGGTCAGGCTTCGGGGAAGTGTTAGGGTTAGGGTTCGGGCTAGGGTTAGGGTTAGGGTACGGGGACGGTTTAGGGTCCACGGGAGGGTAAGACAATGCTTTAGGGGGAGGGTACGTGTGAGGGCGCGGGTTAGTGTTAGCGTACGGGTTAGGATTAGGGGACGGTTGAGGGTCAGGCTTCGGGGAAGGGTTAGGGTTAGGGTTCGGGCTAGGGTTAGGGTTAGGGAACGGGGACGGTTTAGGGTCCAGGGGAGGGTACGACAACGCTTAAAGGGGAGCGTACGCGTGAGGGCGCGGGTTAGTGTTAGCGAACGGGTTAGGATTAGGGGACGGGTGAGGGTCAGGCTTCGGGGAAGGGTTAGGGTTAGGGTTCGGGCTAGGGTTAGGGTTACGGGACGGGGACGGTTTAGGGTCCAGGGGAGGGTACGACAACGCTTTAGGGGGAGCGTACGTGTGAGGGTGCGGGTTAGTGTTAGCGTACGGGTTAGGATTAGGGGACGGGTGAGGGTCAGGCTTCGGGGAAGGGTTAGGGTTAGGGTTCGGGCTAGGGTTAGGGTTAGGGGACGGGGACGGTTTAGGGTCCAGGGGAGGGTACGACAACGCTTTAGGGGGAGCGTACGTGTGAGGGTGCGGGTTAGTGTAAGCGTACGGGTTAGGATTAGAGGACGGGTGAGGGTCAGGATTCGGGGAAGGGTTAGGGTTAGGGTTCGGGCTAGGGTTAGGATTAGGGGACGGGGACGGTTTAGGGTCCAGGGGAGGGTACGACAACGCTTTAGGGGGAGCGTACGTGTGAGGGCGCGGGTTAGTGTTAGCATACGGGTTAGGATTAGGGGACGGGTGAGTGTCAAGCTTCGGGGAAGGTTTAGGTTTAGGGTTCGGGCTAGGGTTAGGGTTAGGGGACGGGGACCGTTTAGGGTCCAGGGGAGGGTACGACAACGCTTTACGGGGAGCGTACGTGTGAGGGCGCGGGTTAGAGTTAGCGTACGGTTTAGGGTTAGGGGAAGGGTCAGGGTCAGGCTTCGGGGAAGGGTTAGGGTTAGGGTTCGGGCTAGGGTTAGTGTTAGGGGACGGGGACGGTTTAGGGTCCAGGGGAGGGTACGACAACACTTTAGGGGGAGCGTACGTGTGAGGGCGTGGGTTAGTGTTAGCGTACGGGTTAGGATTAGGGGACGGGTGAGGGTCAGGCTTCGGGGAAGTGTTAGGGTTAGGGTTCGGGCTAGGGTTAGGGTTAGGGTACGGGGACGGTTTAGGGTCCACGGGAGGGTAAGACAATGCTTTAGGGGGAGGGTACGTGTGAGGGCGCGGGTTAGTGTTAGCGTACGGGTTAGGATTAGGGGACGGGTGAGGGTCAGGCTTCGGGGAAGGGTTAGGGTTAGGGTTCGGGCTAGGGTTAGGGTTAGGGAACGGGGACGGTTTAGGGTCCAGGGGAGGGTACGACAACGCTTAAAGGGGAGCGTACGCGTGAGGGCGCGGGTTAGTGTTAGCGAACGGGTTAGGATTAGGGGACGGGTGAGGGTCAGGCTTCGGGGAAGGGTTAGGGTTAGGGTTCGGGCTAGGGTTAGGGTTAGGGGACGGGGACGGTTTAGGGTCCAGGGGAGGGTACGACAACGCTTTAGGGAGAGCGTACGTTTGAGGGTGCGGGTTAGTGTTAGCGTACGGGTTAGGATTAGGGGACGGGTGAGGGTCAGGCTTCGGGGAAGGGTTAGGGTTAGGGTTCGGGCTAGGGTTAGGGTTAGGGGACGGGGACGGTTTAGGGTCCAGGGGAGGGTACGACAACGCTTTAGGGGGAGCGTACGTGTGAGGGCGCGGGTTAGTGTAAGCGTACGGGTTAGGATTAGAGGACGGGTGAGGGTCAGGATTCGGGGAAGGGTTAGGGTTAGGGTTCGGGCTAGGGTTAGGGTTAGGGGACGGGGACGGTTTAGGGTCCAGGGGAGGGTACGACAACGCTTTAGGGGGAGCGTACGTGTGAGGGCGCGGGTTAGTGTTAGCGTACGGGTTAGGATTAGGGGACGGGTGAGTGTCAGGCTTCGGGGAAGGTTTAGGTTTAGGGTTCGGGCTAGGGTTAGGGTTAGGGGACGGGGACCGTTTAGGGTCCAGGGGAGGGTATGACAACGCTTTAGGGGGAGCGTACGTGTGAGGGCGCGGGTTAGTGTTAGCGTACGGTTTAGGATTAGGGGACGGGTGAGGGTCAGGCTTCGGGGAAGGGTTAGGCTTAGGGTTCGGGCTAGGGTTAGTGTTAGGGGACGGGGACGGTTTAGGGTCCAGGGGAGGGTACGACAACGCTTTAGGGGGAGCGTACATGTGAGGGCGCGGGTTAGTGTTAGCGTACGGGTTAGGATTAGGGGACGGGTGAGGGTCAGGCTTCGGGGAATGGTTAGGTTTAGGGTTCGGGCTAGGGTTAGTGTTAGGGGACGGGGACGGTTTAGGGTCCAGGGGAGGGTACGACAACGCTTTAGGGGGAGCGTACGTGTGAGGGCGCGGGTTAGTGTTAGCGTACGGGTTAGGATTAGGGGACGGGTGAGGGTCAGGCTTCGGGGAATGGTTAGGGTTAGGGTTCGGACTAGGGTTAGGGTTAGGGGACGGGGACGGTTTAGGGTCCAGGGGAGGGTACGACAACGCTTTAGGGGGAGCGTACGTGTGAGGGCGCGAGTTAGTGTTAGCGTACGGGTTAGGATTAGGGGACGGGTGAGGGTCAGGCTTCGGGGAAGGGTTAGTGTTAGGGTTCGGGCTAGGGTTAGGGTTAGGGGACGGGGAAGGTTTAGGGTCCAGGGGAGGGTACGACAACGCTTAAGGGGGAGCGTACGCGTGAGGGCGCGGGTTAGTGTTAGCGTACGGGTTAGGATTAGGGGACGGGTGAGGGTCAGGCTTCGGGGAAGGGTTAGGGTTAGGGTTCGGGCTAGGGTTAGGGTTAGGGGACGGGGACGGTTTAGGGTCCAGGGGAGGGTACGACAACGCTTTAGGGGGAGCGTACGTGTGAGGGCGCGGGTTAGTGTTAGCGTACGGGTTAGGATTAGGGGACGGGTGAGGGTCAGGCTTCGGGGAAGCGTTAGGGTTAGGTTTCGGGCTAGGGTTAGGGTTAGGGGACGGGGACGGTTTAGGGTCCAGGGGAGGGTACGACAACGCTTTAGGGGGAGCGTACGTGTGAGGGCGCGGGATAGTGTAAGCGTACGGGTTAGGATTAGAGGACGGGTGAGGGTCAGGCTTCGGGGAAGGGTTAGGGTTAGGGTTCGGGCTAGGGTTAGGGTTAGGGGACGGGGACGGTTTAGGGTCCAGGGGAGGGTACGACAACGCTTTAGGGGGAGCGTACGTGTGAGGGCGCGGGTTAGTGTTAGCGTACGGGTTAGGATTAGGGGACGGGTGAGGGTCAGGCTTCGGGGAAGGGTTAGGGTTAGGGTTCGGGCTAGGGTTAGGGTTAGGGGACGGGGACGGTTTAGGGTCCAGGGGAGGGTACGACAACGCTTTAGGGGGAGCGTACGTGTGAGGGCGCGGGATAGTGTAAGCGTACGGGTTAGGATTAGAGGACGGGTGAGGGTCAGGCTTCGGGGAAGGGTTAGGGTTAGGGTTCGGGCTAGGGTTAGGGTTAGGGAACGGGGACGGTTTAGGGTCCAGGGGAGGATACGACAACGCTTAAGGGGGAGCGTACGTGTGAGGGCGCGGGTTAGTGTTAGCGTACGGGTTAGGATTAGGGGACGGGTGAGGGTCAGGCTTCGGGGAAGGGTTAGGGTTAGGGTTCGGGCTAGGGTTAGGGTTAGTGGACGGGGACGGTTTAGGGTCCAGGGGAGGGTACGACAATGCTTTAGGGGGAGCGTACGTGTGAGGGCGCAGTTAGTGTTAGCGTACAGGTTAGGATTAGGGGACGGGTGAGGTTCAGGCTTCGGGGACGTGTTAGGCTTAGGGTTCGGGCTAGGGTTAGGGTTAGGGTACGGGGACGGTTTAGGGTCCAGGGGAGGGTACGACAACGCTTTAGGGGGAGCGTACATGTGAGGGCGTGGGTTAGTGTTAGCGTACGGGTTAGGATTAGGGGACGGGTGAGGGTCAGGCTTCGGGGAAGGGTTAGGGTTAGGGTTCGGGCTAGGGTTAGGGTTAGTGGACGGGGACGGTTTAGGGTCCAGGGGAGGGTACGACAATGCTTTAGGGGGAGCGTACGTGTGAGGGCGCAGTTAGTGTTAGCGTACAGGTTAGGATTAGGGGACGGGTGAGGTTCAGGCTTCGGGGACGTGTTAGGCTTAGGGTTCGGGCTAGGGTTAGGGTTAGGGGACGGGGACGGTTTAGGGTCCAGGGGAGGATACGACAACGCTTAAGGGGGAGCGTACGTGTGAGGGCGCGGGTTAGTGTTAGCGTACGGGTTAGGATTAGGGGACGGGTGAGGGTCAGGCTTCGGGGAAGGGTTAGGGTTAGGGTTCGGGCTAGGGTTAGGGTTAGTGGACGGGGACGGTTTAGGGTCCAGGGGAGGGTACGACAATGCTTTAGGGGGAGCGTACGTGTGAGGGCGCAGTTAGTGTTAGCGTACAGGTTAGGATTAGGGGACGGGTGAGGTTCAGGCTTCGGGGACGTGTTAGGCTTAGGGTTCGGGCTAGGGTTAGGGTTAGGGTACGGGGACGGTTTAGGGTCCAGGGGAGGGTACGACAACGCTTTAGGGGGAGCGTACATGTGAGGGCGTGGGTTAGTGTTAGCGTACGGGTTAGGATTAGGGGACGGGTGAGGGTCAGGCTTCGGGGAAGGGTTAGGGTTAGGGTTCGGGCTAGGGTTAGGGTTAGTGGACGGGGACGGTTTAGGGTCCAGGGGAGGGTACGACAATGCTTTAGGGGGAGCGTACGTGTGAGGGCGCAGTTAGTGTTAGCGTACAGGTTAGGATTAGGGGACGGGTGAGGTTCAGGCTTCGGGGACGTGTTAGGCTTAGGGTTCGGGCTAGGGTTAGGGTTAGGGGACGGGGACGGTTTAGGGTCCAGGGGAGGGTACGACAACGCTTTAGGGGGAGCGTACGTGTGAAGGTGCGGGTTAGTGTTAGCGTACGTGTTAGGATTAGGGGACGGGTGAGGGTCAGGCTTCGGGGAAGGGTTAGGGTTAGGGTTCGGGCTAGGGTTAGGGTTAGGGGACGGGGACGGTTTAGGGTCCAGGGGAGGGTACGACAACGCTTTAGGGGGAGCGTACGTGTGAGGGCGCGGGTTAGTGTAAGCGTACGGGTTAGGATTAGAGGACGGGTGAGGGTCAGGCTTCGGGGAAGGGTTAGGGTTAGGGTTCGGGCTAGGGTTAGGGTTAGGGGACGGGGACGGTTTAGGGTCCAGGGGAGGGTACGACAACGCTTTAGGGGGAGCGTACGTGTGAGGGCGCGGGTTAGTGTTAGCGTACGGGTTAGGATTAGGGGACGTGTGAGGGTCAGGCTTCGGGGAAGGTTTAGGTTTAGGGTTCGGGCTAGGGTTAGGGTTAGGGGACGGGGACGGTTTAGGGTCCAGGGGAGGGTACGACATCGCTTTAGGGGGAGCGTACGTGTGCGGGCGTGGGTTAGTGTTAGTGTACGGTTTAGGATTAGGGGACGGGTGAGGGTCAGGCTTCGGGGAAGGGTTAGGCTTAGGGTTCGGGCTAGGGTTAGGGTTAGGGGACGGGGACGGTTTAGGGTCCAGGGGAGGGTACGACAACGCTTTAGGGGGAGCGTACGTGTGAGGGCGCGGGTTAGTGTTAGCGTACGGGTTAGGATTAGGGGACGGGTGAGGGTCAGGCTTCGGGGAAGGGTTAGGGTTAGGGTTCGGACTAGGGTTAGTGTTAGGGGACGGGGACGGTTTAGGGTCCAGGGGAGGGTACGACAACGCTTAAGGGGGAGCGTACTTGTGAGGGCGCGGGTTAGTGTTAGCGTACGGGTTAGTATTAGGGGACGGGTGAGGGTCAGGCTTCGGGGAAGTGTTAGGGTTAGGGTTCGGGCTAGGGTTAGGGTTAGGGGACAGGGACGGTTTAGGGTCCAGGGGAGGGTACGACAACGCTTTAGGGGGAGCATACGTGTGAGGGCGCGGGTTAGTGTTAGCGTACGGGTTAGGATTAGGGGACGGGTGAGGGTCAGGCTTCGGGGAAGGGTTAGGGTTAGGGTTCGGACTAGGGTTAGGGTTAGGGGACGGGGACGGTTTAGGGTCCAGGGGAGTGTACGACAACGCTTAAGGGGGAGCGTACGCGTGAGGGCGCGGGTTAGTGTTAGCGTACGGGTTAGGTTTAGGGGACGGGTGAGGGTCAGGCTTCGGGGAAGGGTTAGGGTTAGGGTTCGGGCTAGGGTTAGGGTTAGGGGACGGGGACGGTTTAGGGTCCAGGGGAGGGTAAGACAACGCTTTAGGGGGAGCGTACGTGTGAGGGCGCGGGTTAGTGTTAGCGTACGGGTTAGGATTAGGGGACGGGTGAGGGTCAGGCTTCGGGGAAGGGTTAGGGTTAGGGTTCGGGCTAGGGTTAGGGTTAGGGGACGGGGACGGTTTAGGGTCCAGTGGAGGGAACGACAACGCTTTAGGGGGAGCGTACGTGTGAGGGCGCGGGATAGTGTAAGCGTACGGGTTAGAATTAGAGGACGGGTGAGGGTCAGGCTTCGGGGAAGGGTTAGGGTTAGCGTTCGGGCTAGGGTTAGGATTAGGGGACGGGGACGGTTTAGGGTCTAGGGGAGGGTACGACAACGCTTTAGGGGGAGCGTACGTGTGAGGGCGCGGGTTAGTGTTAGCGTACGGGTTAGGATTAGGGGACGGGTGAGGGTCAGGCTTCGGGGAAGGGTTAGGGTTAGGGTTCGGGCTAGGGTTACGGTTAGTTGACGGGGACGGTTTAGGGTCCAGGGGAGGGTACGACAACGCTTTAGGGGTAGCGTACGTGTGAGGGCGCGGGTTAGTGTAAGCGTACGGGTTAGGATTAGAGGACGGGTGAGGGTCAGGCTTCGGGGAAGGGTTAGGGTTAGGGTTCGGGCTAGGGTTAGGGTTAGGGGACGGGGACGGTTTAGGGTCCAGGGGAGGGTACGACAACGCTTTAGGGGGAGCGTACGTGTGAGGGCGCGGGTTAGTGTTAGCGTACGGGATAGGATTAGGGGACGGGTGAGGGTCAGGCTTCGGGGAAGGGTTAGGGTTAGGGTTCGGACTAGGGTTAGTGTTAGGGGACGGGGACGGTTTAGGGTCCAGGGGAGGGTACGACAACGCTTAAGGGGGAGCGTACTTGTGAGGGCGCGGGTTAGTGTTAGCGTACGGGTTAGTATTAGGGGACGGGTGAGGGTCAGGCTTCGGGGAAGTGTTAGGGTTAGGGTTCCGGCTAGGGTTAGGGTTAGGGGACAGGGACGGTTTAGGGTCCAGGGGAGGGTACGACAACGCTTTAGGGGGAGCATACGTGTGAGGGCGCGGGTTAGTGTTAGCGTACGGGTTAGGATTAGGGGACGGGTGAGGGTCAGGCTTCGGGGAAGGTTTAGGGTTAGGGTTCGGACTAGGGTTAGGGTTAGGGGACGGGGACGGTTTAGGGTCCAGGGGAGTGTACGACAACGCTTAAGGGGGAGCGTACGCGTGAGGGCGCGGGTTAGTGTTAGCGTACGGGTTAGGATTAGGGGACGGGTGAGGGTCAGGCTTCGGGGAAGGGTTAGGGTTAGGGTTCGGGCTAGGGTTAGGGTTAGGGGACGGGGACGGTTTAGGGTCCAGGGGAGGGTAAGACAACGCTTTAGGGGGAGCGTACGTGTGAGGGCGCGGGTTAGTGTTAGCGTACGGGTTAGGATTAGGGGACGGGTGAGGGTCAGGCTTCGGGGAAGGGTTAGGGTTAGGGTTCGGGCTAGGGTTAGGGTTAGGGGACGGGGACGGTTTAGGGTCTAGGGGAGGGTACGACAACGCTTTAGGGGGAGCGTACGTGTGAGGGCGCGGGTTAGTGTTAGCGTACGGGTTAGGATTAGGGGACGGGTGAGGGTCAGGCTTCGGGGAAGGGTTAGGGTTAGGGTTCGGGCTAGGGTTACGGTTAGTTGACGGGGACCGTTTAGGGTCCAGGGGAGGGTACGACAACGCTTTAGGGGGAGCGTACGTGTGAGGGCGCGGGTTAGTGTAAGCGTACGGGTTAGGATTAGAGGACGGGTGAGGGTCAGGCTTCGGGGAAGGGTTAGGGTTAGCGTTCGGGCTAGGGTTTGGGTTAGGGGACGGGGACGGTTTAGGGTCCAAGGGAGGGTACGACAACGCTTTAGGGGGAGCGTACGTGTGAGGGTTAGGGTTAGTGTTAGCGTATTGGTTAGGATTAGGGGACGGATGAGGGTCAGGCTTCGGGGAAGGGTTAGGTTTAGGGTTCGGGCTAGGGTTAGGGTTAGGGGACGGGGACGGTTTAGGGTCCAGGGGAGGGTACGACAACGCTTTACGGGGAGCGTACGTGTGAGGGCGCGGGTTAGAGTTAGCGTACGGTTTAGGGTTAGGGGAAGGGTCAGGGTCAGGCTTCGGGGAAGGTTTAGATTTAGCGTTCGGGCTAGGGTTAGGGTTAGGGGACGGGGACCGTTTAGGGTCCAGGGGAGGGTATGACAACGCTTTAGGGGGAGCGTACGTGTGAGGGCGCGGGTTAGTGTTAGCGTACGGTTTAGGATTAGGGGACGGGTGAGGGTCAGGCTTCGGGGAAGGGTTAGGCTTAGGGTTCGGGCTAGGGTTAGTGTTAGGGGACGGGGACGGTTTAGGGTCCAGGGGAGGGTACGACAACGCTTTAGGGGGAGCGTACGTGTGAGGGCGCGGGTTAGTGTTAGCGTACGGGTTAGGATTAGGGGACGGGTGAGGGTCAGGCTTCGGGGAATGGTTAGGTTTAGGGTTCGGGCTAGGGTTAGTGTTAGGGGACGGGGACGGTTTAGGGTCCAGGGGAGGGTACGACAACGCTTTAGGGGGAGCGTACGTGTGAGGGCGCAGGATAGTGTAAGCGTACGGGTTAGGATTAGAGGATGGGTGAGGGTCAGGCTTCGGGGAAGGGTTAGGGTTAGGGTTCGGGCTAGGGTTAGGGTTAGGGGACAGGGACGGTTTAGGGTCCAGGGGAGGGTACGACAACGCTTTAGGGGGAGCGTACGTGTGAGGGCGCGGGTTAGTGTTAGCGTACGGGTTAGGATTAGGGGACGGGTGAGGGTCAGGCTTCGGGGAAGTGTTATGGTTAGGGTTCGGGCTAGGGTTAGGGTTAGGGGACGGGGACGGTTTAGGGTCCAGGGGAGCGTACGACAACGCTTTAGGGGGAGCGTACGTGTGAGGGCGCGGGATAGTGTAAGCGTACGGGTTAGGATTAGGGGACGGGTGAGGGTCAGGCTTCGGGGAAGGGTTAGGGTTAGGGTTCGGGCTAGGGTTAGGGTTAGGGGACGGGGACGGTTTAGGGTCCAGGGGAGGATACGACAACGCTTAAGGGGGAGCGTACGCGTGAGGGCGCGGGTTAGTGTTAGCGTACGGGTTAGGATTAGGGGACGGGTGAGGGTCAGGCTTCGGGGAAGGGTTAGGGTTAGGTTTCGGGCTAGGGTTAGGGTTAGGGTACGGGGACGGTTTAGGGTCCAGGGGAGGGTACGACAACGCTTTAGGGGGAGCGTACATGTGAGGGCGTGGGTTAGTGTTAGCGTACGGGTTAGGATTAGGGGACGGGTGAGGGTCAGGCTTCGGGGAAGGGTTAGGGTTAGGGTTCGGGCTAGGGTTAGGGTTAGTGGACGGGGACGGTTTAGGGTCCAGGGGAGGGTACGACAATGCTTTAGGGGGAGCGTACGTGTGAGGGCGCAGTTAGTGTTAGCGTACGGGTTAGGATTAGGGGACGGGTGAGGTTCAGGCTTCGGGGACGTGTTAGGCTTAGGGTTCGGGCTAGGGTTAGGGTCAGGGGACGGGGACGGTTTAGGGTCCAGGGGAGGGTACGACAACGCTTTAGGGGGAGCGTACGTGTGAAGGTGCGGGTTAGTGTTAGCGTACGTGTTAGGATTAGGGGACGGGTGAGGGTCAGGCTTCGGGGAAGGGTTAGGGTTAGGGTTCGGGCTAGGGTTAGGGTTAGGGGACGGGGACGGTTTAGGGTCCAGGGGAGGGTACGACAACGCTTTAGGGGGAGCGTACGTGTGAGGGCGCGGGTTAGTGTAAGCGTACGGGTTAGGATTAGAGGACGGGTGAGGGTCAGGCTTCGGGGAAGGGTTAGGGTTAGGGTTCGGGCTAGGGTTAGGGTTAGGGGACGGGGACGGTTTAGGGTCCAGGGGAGGGTACGACAACGCTTTAGGGGGAGCGTACGTGTGAGGGCGCGGGTTACTGTTACCGTACGGGTTAGGATTAGGGGACGTGTGAGGGTCAGGCTTCGGGGAAGGTTTAGGTTTAGGGTTCGGGCTAGGGTTAGGGTTAGGGGATGGGGACGGTTTAGGGTCCAGGGGAGGGTACGACAACGCTTTAGGGGGAGCGTACGTGTGCGGGCGCGGGTTAGTGTTAGTGTACGGTTTAGGATTAGAGGACGGGTGAGGGTCAGGCTTCGGGGAAGGGTTAGGCTTAGGGTTCGGGCTAGGGTTAGGGTTAGGGGACAGGGACGGTTTAGGGTCCAGGGGAGGGTACGACAACGCTTTAGGGGGAGCGTACGTGTGAGGGCGCAGGTTAGTGTTAGCGTACGGGTTAGGATTAGGGAACGGGTGAGGGTCACGCTTCGGGGAAGGGTTAGGGTTAGGGTTCGGACTAGGGTTAGTGTTAGGGGACGGGGACGGTTTAGGGTCCAGGGGAGGGTACGACAACGCTTAAGGGGGAGCGTACTTGTGAGGGCGCGGGTTAGTGTTAGCGTACGGGTTAGTATTAGGGGACGGGTGAGGGTCAGGCTTCGGGGAAGTGTTAGGGTTAGGGTTCGGGCTAGGGTTAGGGTTAGGGGACAGGGACGGTTTAGGGTCCAGGGGAGGGTACGACAACGCTTTAGGGGGAGCATACGTGTGAGGGCGCGGGTTAGTGTTAGCGTACGGGTTAGGATTAGGGGACGGGTGAGGGTCAGGATTCGGGGAAGGGTTAGGGTTAGGGTTCGGACTAGGGTTAGGGTTAGGGGACGGGGACGGTTTAGGGTCCAGGGGAGTGTACGACAACGCTTAAGGGGGAGCGTACGCGTGAGGGCGCGGGTTAGTGTTAGCGTACGGGTTAGGATTAGGGGACGGGTGAGGGTCAGGCTTCGGGGAAGGGTTAGGGTTAGGGTTCGGGCTAGGGTTAGGGTTAGGGGACGGGGACGGTTTAGGGTCCAGGGGAGGGTAAGACAACGCTTTAGGGGGAGCGTACGTGTGAGGGCGCGGGTTAGTGTTAGCGTACGGGTTAGGATTAGGGGACGGGTGAGGGTCAGGCTTCGGGGAAGGGTTAGGGTTAGGGTTCGGGCTAGGGTTAGGGTTAGGGGACGGGGACGGTTTAGGGTCCAGGGGAGGCAACGACAACGCTTTAGGGGGAGCGTACGTGTGAGGGCGCGGGATAGTGTAAGCATACGGTTTAGAATTAGAGAACGGGTGAGGGTCAGGCTTCGGGGAAGGGTTAGGGTTAGCGTTCGGGCTAGGGTTAGGGTTAGGGGACGGGGACGGTTTAGGGTCTAGGGGAGGGTACGACAACGCTTTAGGGGGAGCGTACGTGTGAGGGCGCGGGTTAGTGTTAGCGTACGGGTTAGGATTAGGGGACGGGTGAGGGTCAGGCTTCGGGGAAGGGTTAGGGTTAGGGTTCGGGCTAGGGTTACGGTTAGTTGACGGGGACGGTTTAGGGTCCAGGGGAGGGTACGACAACGCTTTAGGGGGAGCGTACGTGTGAGGGGGCGGGTTAGTGTAAGCGTACGGGTTAGGATTAGAGGACGGGTGAGGGTCAGGCTTCGGGGAAGGGTTAGGGTTAGGGTTCGGGCTAGGGTTAGGGTTAGGGGACGGGGACGGTTTAGGGTCCAGGGGAGGGTACGACAACGCTTTAGGGGGAGCGTACATGTGAGGGCGCGGGTTAGTGTTAGCGTACGGGTTAGGATTAGGGGACGGGTGAGGGTCAGGCTTCGGGGAAGGGTTAGGGTTAGGGTTCGGACTAGGGTTAGTGTTAGGGGATGGGGACGGTTTAGGGTCCAGGGGAGGGTACGACAACGCTTAAGGGGGAGCGTACTTGTGAGGGCGCGGGTTAGTGTTAGCGTACGGGTTAGTATTAGAGGACGGGTGAGGGTCAGGCTTCGGGGAAGTGTTAGGGTTAGGGTTCGGGCTAGGGTTAGGGTTAGGGGACAGGGACGGTTTAGGGTCCAGGGGAGGGTACGACAACGCTTTAGGGGGAGCATACGTGTGGGGGCGCGGGTTAGTGTTAGCGTACGGGTTAGGATTAGGGGACGGGTGAGGGTCAGGCTTCGGGGAAGGGTTAGGGTTAGGGTTCGGACTAGGGTTAGGGTTAGGGGACGGGGACGGTTTAGGGTCCAGGGGAGTGTACGACAAAGCTTAAGGGGGAGCGTACGCGTGAGGGCGCGGGTTAGTGTTAGCGTACGGGTTAGGATTACGGGACGGGTGAGGGTCAGGCTTCGGGGAAGGGTTAGGGTTAGGGTTCGGGCTAGGGTTAGGGTTAGGGGACGGGGACGGTTTAGGGTCCAGGGGAGGGTAAGTCAACGCTTTAGGGGGAGCGTACGTGTGAGGGCGCAGGTTAGTGTTAGCGTACGGGTTAGGATTAGGGGACGGGTGAGGGTCAGGCTTCGGGGAAGGGTTAGGGTTAGGGTTCGGGCTAGGGTTAGGGTTAGGGGACGGGGACGGTTTAGGGTCCAGGGGAGGGAACGACAACGCTTTAGGGGGAGCGTACGTGTGAGGGCGCGGGATAGTGTAATCGTACGGGTTAGAATTAGAGGACGGGTGAGGGTCAGGCTTCGGGGAAGGGTTAGGGTTAGCGTTCGGGCTAGGGTTAGGGTTAGGGGACGGGGACGGTTTAGGGTCTAGGGGAGGGTACGACAACGCTTTAGGGGGAGCGTACGTGTGAGGGCGCGGGTTAGTGTTAGCGTACGGGTTAGGATTAGGGGACGGGTGAGGGTCAGGCTTCGGGGAAGGGTTAGGGTTAGGGTTCGGGCTAGGGTTACGGTTAGTTGACGGGGACCGTTTAGGGTCCAGGGGAGGGTACGACAACGCTTTAGGGGGAGCGTACGTGTGAGGGCGCGGGTTAGTGTAAGCGTACGAGTTAGGATTAGAGGACGGGTGAGGGTCAGGCTTCGGGGAAGGGTTAGGGTTAGCGTTCGGGCTAGGGTTTGGGTTAGGGGACGGGGACGGTTTAGGGTCCAAGGGAGGGTACGACGCTTTAGGGGGAGCGTACGTGTGAGGGTTAGGGTTAGTGTTAGCGTATTGGTTAGGATTAGGGGACGGATGAGGGTCAGGCTTCGGGGAAGGGTTAGGTTTAGGGTTCGGGCTAGGGTTAGGGTTAGGGGACGGGGACGGTTTAGGGTCCAGGGGAGGGTACGACAACGCTTTACGGGGAGCGTACGTGTGAGGGCGCGGGTTAGAGTTAGCGTACGGTTTAGGGTTAGGGGAAGGGTCAGGGTCAGGCTTCGGGGAAGGGTTAGGGTTAGGGTTCGGGCTAGGGTTAGTGTTAGGGGACGGGGACGGTTTAGGGTCCAGGGGAGGGTACGACAACACTTTAGGGGGAGCGTACGTGTGAGGGCATGGGTTAGTGTTAGCGTACGGGTTAGGATTAGGGGACGGGTGAGGGTCAGGCTTCGGGGAAGTGTTAGGGTTAGGGTTCGGGCTAGGGTTAGGGTTAGGGTACGGGGACGGTTTAGGGTCCACGGGAGGGTAAGACAATGCTTTAGGGGGAGGGTACGTGTGAGGGCGCGGGTTAGTGTTAGCGTACGGGTTAGGATTAGGGGACGGGTGAGGGTCAGGCTTCGGGGAAGGGTTAGGGTTAGGGTTCGGGCTAGGGTTAGGGTTAGGGAACGGGGACGGTTTAGGGTCCAGGGGAGGGTACGACAATGCTTAAAGGGGAGCGTACGCGTGAGGGCGCGGGTTAGTGTTAGCGAACGGGTTAGGATTAGGGGACGGGTGAGGGTCAGGCTTCGGGGAAGGGTTAGGGTTAGGGTTCGGGCTAGGGTTAGGGTTAGGGGACGGGGACGGTTTAGGGTCCAGGGGAGGGTACGACAACGCTTTAGGGGGAGCGTACGTGTGAGGGCGCGGGTTAGTGTTAGCGTACGGGTTAGGATTAGGGGACGTGTGAGGTTCAGGCTTCGGGGAAGGGTTAGGGTTAGGGTTCGGGCTAGGGTTAGGGTTAGGGGACGGGGACGGTTTAGGGTCCAGGGGAGGGTACGACAACGCTTTAGGGGGAGCGTACGTTTGAGGGCGCGGGTTAGTGTAAGCGTACGGGTTAGGATTAGAGGACGGGTGAGGGTCAGGATTCGGGGAAGGGTTAGGGTTAGGGTTCGGGCTAGGGTTAGGGTTAGGGGACGGGGACGGTTTAGGGTCCAGGGGAGGGTACGACAACGCTTTAGGGGGAGCGTACGTGTGAGGGCGCGGGTTAGTGTAAGCGTACGAGTTAGGATTAGAGGACGGGTGAGGGTCAGGCTTCGGGGAAGGGTTAGGGTTAGCGTTCGGGCTAGGGTTTGGGTTAGGGGACGGGGACGGTTTAGGGTCCAAGGGAGGGTACGACGCTTTAGGGGGAGCGTACGTGTGAGGGTTAGGGTTAGTGTTAGCGTATTGGTTAGGATTAGGGGACGGATGAGGGTCAGGCTTCGGGGAAGGGTTAGGTTTAGGGTTCGGGCTAGGGTTAGGGTTAGGGGACGGGGACGGTTTAGGGTCCAGGGGAGGGTACGACAACGCTTTACGGGGAGCGTACGTGTGAGGGCGCGGGTTAGAGTTAGCGTACGGTTTAGGGTTAGGGGAAGGGTCAGGGTCAGGCTTCGGGGAAGGGTTAGGGTTAGGGTTCGGGCTAGGGTTAGTGTTAGGGGACGGGGACGGTTTAGGGTCCAGGGGAGGGTACGACAACACTTTAGGGGGAGCGTACGTGTGAGGGCGTGGGTTAGTGTTAGCGTACGGGTTAGGATTAGGGGACGGGTGAGGGTCAGGCTTCGGGGAAGTGTTAGGGTTAGGGTTCGGGCTAGGGTTAGGGTTAGGGTACGGGGACGGTTTAGGGTCCACGTGAGGGTAAGACAATGCTTTAGGGGGAGGGTACGTGTGAGGGCGCGGGTTAGTGTTAGCGTACGGGTTAGGATTAGGGGACGGGTGAGGGTCAGGCTTCGGGGAAGGGTTAGGGTTAGGGTTCGGGCTAGGGTTAGGGTTAGGGAACGGGGACGGTTTAGGGTCCAGGGGAGGGTACGACAATGCTTAAAGGGGAGCGTACGCGTGAGGGCGCGGGTTAGTGTTAGCGAACGGGTTAGGATTAGGGGACGGGTGAGGGTCAGGCTTCGGGGAAGGGTTAGGGTTAGGGTTCGGGCTAGGGTTAGGGTTAGGGGACGGGGACGGTTTAGGGTCCAGGGGAGGGTACGACAACGCTTTAGGGGGAGCGTACGTGTGAGGGCGCGGGTTAGTGTTAGCGTACGGGTTAGGATTAGGGGACGTGTGAGGTTCAGGCTTCGGGGAAGGGTTAGGGTTAGGGTTCGGGCTAGGGTTAGGGTTAGGGGACAGGGACGGTTTAGGGTCCAGGGGAGGGTACGACAACGCTTTAGGGGGAGCGTACGTGTGAGGGCGCGGGTTAGTGTAAGCGTACGGGTTAGGATTAGAGGACGGGTGAGGGTCAGGATTCGGGGAAGGGTTAGGGTTAGGGTTCGGGCTAGGGTTAGGGTTAGGGGACGGGGACGGTTTAGGGTCCAGGGGAGGGTACGACAACGCTTTAGGGGGAGCGTACGTGTGAGGGCGCGGGTTAGTGTTAGCGTACGGGTTAGGATTAGGGGACGGGTGAGTGTCAGGCTTCGGGGAAGGTTTAGGTTTAGGGTTCGGGCTAGGGTTAGGGTTAGGGGACGGGGACCATTTAGGGTCCAGGGGAGGGTATGACAACGCTTTAGGGGGAGCGTACGTGTGAGGGCGCGGGTTAGTGTTAGCGTACGGTTTAGGATTAGGGGACGGGTGAGGGTCAGGCTTCGGGGAAGGGTTAGGCTTAGGGTTCGGGCTAGGGTTAGTGTTAGGGGACGGGGACGGTTTAGGGTCCAGGGGAGGGTACGACAACGCTTTAGGGGGAGCATACATGTGAGGGCGCGGGTTAGTGTTAGCGTACGGGTTAGGATTAGGGGACGGGTGAGGGTCAGGCTTCGGGGAATGGTTAGGTTTAGGGTTCGGGCTAGGGTTAGTGTTAGGGGACGGGGACGGTTTAGGGTCCAGGGGAGGGTACGACAACGCTTTAGGGGGAGCGTACGTGTGAGGGCGCGGGTTAGTGTTAGCGTACGGGTTAGGATTAGGGGACGGGTGAGGGTCAGGCTTCGGGGAATGGTTAGGGTTAGGGTTCGGACTAGGGTTACGGTTAGGGGACGGGGACGGTTTAGGGTCCAGGGGAGGGTACGACAACGCTTTAGGGGGAGCGTACGTGTGAGGGCGCGGGTTAGTGTTAGCGTACGGGTTAGGATTAGGGGACGGGTGAGGGTCAGGCTAAGGGGAAGGGTTAGGGTTAGGGTTCGGGCTAGGGTTAGGGTTAGGGGACGGGGAAGGTTTAGGGTCCAGGGGAGTGTACGACAACGCTTAAGGGGGAGCGTACGCGTGAGGGCACGGGTTAGTGTTAGCGTACGGGTTAGGATTAGGGGACGGGTGAGGGTCAGGCTTCGGGGAAGGGTTAGGGTTAGGGTTCGGGCTAGGGTTAGGGTTAGGGGACGGGGACGGTTTAGGGTCCAGGGGAGGGTACGACAACGCTTTAGGGGGAGCGTACGTGTGAGGGCGCGTGTTAGTGTTAGCGTACGGGTTAGGATTAGGGGACGGGTGAGGGTCAGGCTTCGGGGAAGCGTTAGGGTTAGGGTTCGGGCTAGGGTTAGGGTTAGGGGACGGGGACGGTTTAGGGTCCAGGGGAGGGTACGACAACGCTTTAGGGGGAGCGTACGTGTGAGGGCGCGGGATAGTGTAAGCGTACGGGTTAGGATTAGAGGACGGGTGAGGGTCAGGCTTCGGGGAAGCGTTAGGGTTAGGGTTCGGGCTAGGGTTAGGGTTAGGGGACGGGGACGGTTTAGGGTCCAGGGGAGGGTACGACAACGCTTTAGGGGGAGCGTACGTGTGAGGGCGCGGGATAGTGTAAGCGTACGGGTTAGGATTAGAGGACGGGTGAGGGTCAGGCTTCGGGGAAGGGTTAGGGTTAGGGTTCGGGCTAGGGTTAGGGTTAGGGGACGGGGACGGTTTAGGGTCCAGGGGAGGGTACGACAACGCTTTAGGGGGAGCGTACGTGTGAGGGCGCGGGTTAGTGTTAGCGTACGGGTTAGGATTAGGGGACGGGTGAGGGTCAGGCTTCGGGGAAGGGTTAGGGTTAGGGTTCGGGCTAGGGTTAGGGTTAGGGGATGGGGACGGTTTAGGGTCCAGGGGAGGGTACGACAACGCTTTAGGGGGAGCGTACGTGTGAGGGCGCGGGATAGTGTAAGCGTACGGGTTAGGATTAGAGGACGGGTGAGGGTCAGGCTTCGGGGAAGGGTTAGGGTTAGGGTTCGGGCTAGGGTTAGGGTTAGGGGACGGGGACGGTTTAGGGTCCAGGGGAGGGTACGACAACGCTTTACGGGGAGCGTACGTGTGAGGGCGCGGGTTAGTGTTAGCGTACGGGTTAGGATTAGGGGACGTGTGAGGGTCAGGCTTCGGGGAAGGTTTAGGCTTAGGGTTCGGGCTAGGGTTAGGGTTAGGGGACGGGGACGGTTTAGGGTCCAGGGGAGGGTACGACAACGCTTTAGGGGGAGCGTACGTGTGAGGGCGCGGGTTAGTGTTAGCGTACGGGTTAGGATTAGGGGACGGGTGAGGGTCAGGCTTCGGGGAAGGGTTAGGGTTAGGGTTCGGGCTAGGGTATGGGTTAGGGGACGGGGACGGTTTAGGGTCCAGGGGAGGGTACGACAACGCTTTAGGGGGAGCGTACGTGTGAGGGCGCGGGTTAGTGTTAGCGTACGGGTTAGGATTATGGGACGGGTGAGGGTCAGGCTTCGGGGAAGGGTTAGGGTTAGGGTTCGGGCTAGGGTTAGGGTTAGGGGACGGGGACGGTTTAGGGTCCAGGGGAGGGAACGACAACGCTTTAGGGGGAGCGTACGTGTCAGGGTGCGAGTTAGTGTTAGCGTACGGGTTAGTATTAGGGGACGGGTGAGGGTCAAGCTTCGGGGAAGGTTTAGGTTTAGGGTTCGGGCTGGGGTTAGGGTTAGGGGACGGGGACGGTTTAGGGTCCAGGGTAGGGTACGACAACGCTTTAGGGGGAGCGTACGTGTGAGGGCGCGGGTTAGTGTTAGCGTACGGTTTAGGGTTAGGGGACGGGTGAGGGTCAGGCTTCGGGGAAGGGTTAGGGTTAGGGTTCGGGCTAGGGTTAGGGTTAGGGGACGGGGACGGTTTAGGGTTCAGGGGAGGTTACGACAACGCTTTAGGGGGAGCGTACGTGTGAGGGCGCGGGTTAGTGTTAGCGTACGGGTTAGGATTAGGGGACGGGTGAGGGTCAGGCTTCGGGGAAGGGTTAGGGTTAGGGTTCGGGCTAGTGTTAGGGTTAGGGGACGGGGACGGTTTAGGGTCCAGGGGAGGGTACGACAACGCTTAAGGGGAAGCGTATGCGTGAGGGCGCGGGTTAGTGTTAGCGTACGGGTTAGGATTAGGGGACGGGTGAGGGTCAGGCTTCGGGGAAGGGTTAGGGTTAGGGTTCGGTCTAGGGTTAGGGTTAGGGGACGGGGACGGTTTAGGGTCCAGGGGAGGGTACGACAACGCTTTAGGGGGAGCGTACGTGTGAGGACGCGGGTTAGTGTTAGCGTACGGGTTAGGATTAGGGGACGGGTGAGGGTCAGGCTTCGGGGAAGGGTTAGGGTTAGGGTTCGGGCTAGGGTTAGCGTTAGGGGACGGGGACGGTTTAGGGTCCAGGGGAGGGTACGACAACGCTTTAGGGGGAGCGTACGTGTGAGGGCGCGGGTTAGTGTAAGCGTACGGGTTAGGATTAGAGCACGGGTGAGGGTCAGGCTTCGGGGAAGGGTTAGGGTTAGGGTTCGGGCTAGGGTTAGGGGACGGGGACGGTTTAGGGTCCAGGGGAGGGTACGACAACGCTTTAGGGGGAGCGTACGTGTGAGGGCGCGTGTTAGTGTTAGCGTACGGGTTAGGATTAGGGGACGTGTGTGTGTCAGGCTTCGGGGAAGGTTTAGGTTTAGGGTTCGGGCTAGGGTTAGGGTTAGGGGACGGGGACGGTTTAGGGTCCAGGGGAGGGTACGACAAAACTTTACGGGGAGCGTACGTGTGAGGGCGCGGGTTAGTGTTAGCGTACGGGTTAGGATTAGGGGACGGGTGAGGGTCAGGCTTCGGGGAAGGGTTAGGCTTAGGGTTCGGGCTAGGGTTAGGGTTAGGGGACGGGGATGGTTTAGGGTCCAGGGGAGGGTACGACAACGCTTTAGGGGGAGCGTACATGTGAGGGCGCGGGTTAGTGTTAGCGTACGGGTTAGGATTAGGGGACGGGTGAGGGTCACGCTTCGGGGAAGGGTTAGGGTTAGGGTTCGGGCTAGGGTTAGGGTTAGGGGACGGGGACGGTTTAGGGTCCAGGGGAGGGTACGACAACGCTTTAGGGGGAGAGTACGTGTGAGGGCGCGGGTTAGTGTTAGCGTACGGTTTAGGAATAGGGGACGGGTGAGGGTCAGGCTTCGGGGAAGGGTTAGGGTTAGGGTTCGGGCTAGGGTTAGGGTTAGGGGACGGGGATGGTTTAGGGTCCAGGGGAGGGTACGACAATGCTTTAGGGGTAGCGTACGTGTGAGGGCGCGGGTTAGTGTTAGCGTACGGGTTAGGGTTAGGGGACGGTTGAGGGTCAGGCTTCAGGGAAGGGTTAGGGTTACGGTTCGGGCTAGGGTTAGGGTTAGGGGACGGGGACGGTTTAGGGTCCAGGGGAGAGTACGACAACACTTTAGGGGGAGCGTACGTGTGAGGGCGCGGGTTAGTGTTAGCGTACGGGTAAGGATTATGGGACGGGTGAGGGTCAGGCTTCGGGGAAGGGTTAGGGTTAGTGTTCGGGCTAGGGTTAGGGTTAGGGGACGGGGACGGTTTAGGGTCCAGGGGAGGGTACGACAACGCTTTAGGGGGAGCGTACGTGTGAGGGCGCGGGTTAGTGTTAGCGTACGGGTTAGGATTAGGGGACGGGTGAGGGTCAGGCTTCGTGGAAGGGTTAGGCTTAGGGTTCGGGCTAGGGTTAGGGTTAGGGGACGGAGACGGTTTAGGGTCCAGGGGATTGTACGACAACGCTTTAGGGGGAGCGTACGTGTGAGGGCGCGGGTTAGTGTTAGCGTACGGGTTAGGATTAGGGGACGGGTGAGGGTCAGGCTTCGGTGAAGGGTTAGGGTTAGGGTTCGGGCTAGGGTTAGGGTTAGGGGACGGGGACGGTTTAGGGTCCAGGGGAGGGTACGACAACGCTTTAGGGGGAGCGTACGTGTGAGGGCGCGGGTTAGTGTTAGCGTACGGGTTAGGATTAGGGGACGTGTGTGTGTCAGGCTTCGGGGAAGGTTTACGTTTAGGGTTCGGGCTAGGGTTAGTGTTAGGGGACGGGGACGGTTTAGGGTCCAGGGGAGGGTACAACAACGCTTTAGGGGGAGCGTACGTGTGAGGGCGTGGGTTAGTGTTAGCGTACGGGTTAGGATTAAGGGACGGGTGAGGGTCAGGCTTCGGGGAAGGGTTAGGGTTAGGGTTCGGGCTAGGGTTAGGGTTAGGGGTCAGGGACGGTTTAGGGTCCAGGGGAGTGTACGACAACGCTTTAGGGGGAGCGTACGTGTGAGGGCGCAGGTTAGTGTTAGCGTACAGGTTAGGTTTAGAGGACGGGTGAGGGTCAAGCTTTGGGGAAGGGTTAGGGTTAGCGTTCGGGCTAGGGTTAGGGTTAGGGGACGGGGACAGTTTAGGGTCCAGGGGAGGGTACGACAACGCTTTAGGGGGAGCGTACGTGTGAGGGCGCGGGTTAGTGTTAGCGTACGGGTTAGGATTAGGGGACGGGTGAGGGTCAGGCTTCGGGGAAGGGTTAGGGTTAGGGTTCGGGCTAGGGTTAGGTTTAGGGTACGGGGACGGTTTAGGGTCCAGGGGAGGGTACGACAACGCTTTAGGGGGAGCGTACGTGTGAGTGTGCGGGTTAGTGTTAGCGTTCGGGTTAGGATTAGGGGACGGGTGAGGGTCAGGCTTCGGGGAAGGGTTAGGGTTAGGGTTCGGGCTAGGGTTAGTGTTAGGGGACAGGGACAGTTTTGGGTCCAGGGGAGGGTACGACAATGCTTTAGGGGGAGCATACGTGTGAGGGCACAGTTAGTGTTAGCGTACGGGTTAGGATTAGGGGACGGGTGAGTGTCAGGCTTCGGGGACGTGTTATACTTAGGGTTCGGGCAAGGGTTAGGGTTAGGGGACGGGGACGGTTTAGGGTCCAGGGAAGGGTACGACAGCGCTTTAGGGGGAGCGTACGTGTGAGGGCGCGGTTTAGTGTTAGCGTATGGGTTAGGATTAGGGGACGGATGAGGGTCAGGCTTCGGTGAAGGGTTAGGGTTAGGGTTCGGCCTAGGGTTAGGGTTACGGGACGGGGACGGTTTAGGGTCCAGGGGAGGGTACGACAACGCTTTAGGGGGAGCGTACGTGTGAGGGCGCGGGTTAGTGTTAGCGTACGTGTTAGGATTATGGGACGGGTGAGGGTCAGGCTTCGGGGAAGGGTTAGGTTTAGGTTTCGGGCTAGGGTTAGGGTTAGGGGACGGGGACGGTTTAGGGTCTAGGGGAGGGTACGACAACGCTTTAGGGGGAGCGTACGTGTGAGGGCGCAGGTTAATGTTAGCGTACGTGTTAGGATTAGGGGACGGGTGAGGGTCAGGCTTCGGGGAAGGGTTAGGCTTAGGGTTCGGGCTAGGGTTAGGGTTAGGGGACGGGGACGGTTTAGGGTCCAGGGGAGGGTACGACAGTGCTTTAGGGGGAGCGTACGTGTGGGGGCGCGGGTTAGTGTTAGCGTACGTGTTAGAATTAGGGGACGGGTGAGGGTCAGGCTTCGGGGAAGGGTTAGGGTTAGGGTTCGGGCTAGGGTTAGGGTTAAGGGACGGGGACGGTTTAGGGTCCAGGGGAGGGTACGACAACGCTTTAGGGGGAGCGTACGTGTGAGGGCGCGGGTTAGTGTTAGCGTACGGGTTAGGATTAAGGGACGGGTGAGGGTCAGGCTTCGGGGAAGGATTAGGGTTAGGGTTCGGTCTAGGGTTAGGGGACGGGGACGGTTTAGGGTCCAGGGGAGGGTACGACAACGCTTTAGGGGGAGCGTACGTGTGAGGGCGCGGGTTAGTGTTAGCGTACGGGTTAGGATTAGAGGACGGGTGAGGGTCAGGCTTCGGGGAAGGGTTAGGGTTAGCGTTCGGGCTAGGTTTAGGGTTAGGGGACGGGGACGGTTTAGGATCCAGGGGAGGGTACGACAACGCTTTAGGGGGAGCGTATGTGTGAGGGCGTTGGTTAGTGTTAGCGTACGGGTTAGGATTAGGGGACGGGTGAGGGTCAGGATTCGGGGAAGGGTTAGGGTTAGGGTTCGGGCTAGGGTTAGGGTTAGGGGACGGGGACGGTTTAGGGTCCAGGGGAGGGTACGACAACGCTTTAGGGGGAGCGTACGTGTCAGGGCGCGGGTTAGTGTTAGCGTACGGGTTAGTATTAGGGGACGGGTGAGGGTCAAGCTTCGGGGAAGGGTTAGGTTTAGGGTTCGGGCTGGGGTTAGGGTTAGGGGACGGGGACGGTTTAGGGTCCAGGGTAGGGTACGACAACGCATTAGGGGGAGCGTACGTGTGAGGGCGCGGGTTAGTGTTAGCGTACGGTTTAGGGTTAGGGGACGGGTGAGGGTCAGGCTTCGGGGAAGGGTTAGGGTTAGGGTTCGGGCTAGGGTTAGGGTTAGGGGACGGGGACGGTTTAGGGTTCAGGGGAGGTTACGACAACGCTTTAGGGGGAGCGTACGTGTGAGGGCGCGGGTTAGTGTTAGCGTACGGGTTAGGATTAGGGGACGGGTGAGGGTCAGGCTTCGGGGAAGTGTTAGGGTTAGGGTTCGGGCTAGGGTTAGGGTTAGGGGACGGGGACGGTTTAGGGTCCAGGGGAGGGTACGACAACGCTTAAGGGGAAGCGTATGCGTGAGGGCGCGGGTTAGTGTTAGCGTAAGGGTTAGGATTAGGGGACGGGTGAGGGTCAGGCTTCGGGGAAGGGTTAGGGTTAGGGTTCGGGCTAGGGTTAGGGTTAGGGGACGGGGACGGTTTAGGGTCCAGGGGAGGGTACGACAACGCTTTAGGGGGAGCGTACGTGTGAGGGCGCGGGTTAGTGTTAGCGTACGGGTTAGGATAAGGGGACGGGTGAGGGTCAGGCTTCGGGGAAGGGTTAGGGTTAGGGTTCGGGCTAGGGTTAGCGTTAGGGGACGGGGACGGTTTAGGGTCCAGGGGAGGGTACGACAACGCTTTAGGGGGAGCGTACGTGTGAGGGCGCGGGTTAGTGTAAGCGTACGGGTTAGGATTAGAGGACGGGTGAGGGTCAGGCTTCGGGGAAGGGTTAGGGTTAGGGTTCGGGCTAGGGTTAGGGGACGGGGACGGTTTAGGGTCCAGGGGAGGGTACGACAACGCTTTAGGGGGAGCGTACGTGTGAGGGCGCGGGTTAGTGTTAGCGTACGGGTTAGGATTAGGGGACGTGTGTGTGTCAGGCTTCGGGGAAGGTTTAGGTTTAGGGTTCGGGCTAGGGTTAGGGTTAGGGGACGGGGACGGTTTAGGGTCCAGGGGAGGGTACGACAACGCTTTACGGGGAGCGTACGTGTGAGGGCGCGGGTTAGTGTTAGCGTACGGGTTAGGATTAGGGGACGGGTGAGGGTCAGGCTTCGGGGAAGGGTTAGGCTTAGGGTTCGGGCTAGGGTTAGTGTTAGGGGACGGGGATGGTTTAGGGTCCAGGGGAGGGTACGACAACGCTTTAGGGGGAGCGTACATGTGAGGGCGCGGGTTAGTGTTAGCGTACGGGTTAGGATTAGGGGACGGGTGAGGGTCAGGCTTCGGGGAAGGGTTAGGGTTAGGGTTCGGGCTAGGGTTAGGGTTAGGGGACGGGGACGGTTTAGGGTCCAGGGGAGGGTACGACAACGCTTTAGGGGGAGCGTACGTGTGAGGGCGCGGGTTAGTGTTAGCGTACGGTTTAGGAATAGGGGACGGGTGAGGGTCAGCCTTCGGGGAAGGGTTAGGGTTAGGGTTCGGGCTAGGTTTAGTGTTAGGGGACGGGGACGGTTTAGGGTCCAGGGGAGGGTACGACAACGCTTTAGGGGGAGCGTACGTGTGAGGGCGCGGGTTATTGTTAGCGTACGGGTTAGGATTAGGGGATGGGTGAGGGTCAGGTTTCGGGGAAGGGTTAGGGTTAGGGTTCGGGCTAGGGTTAGGGATAGGGGACGGGGATGGTTTAGGGTCCAGGGGAGGGTACGACAATGCTTTAGGGGTAGGGTACGTGTGAGGGCGCGGGTTAGTGTTAGCGTACGGGTTAGGATTATGGGACTGGTGAGGGTCAGGCTTCGGGGAAGGGTTAGGGTTACGGTTCGGGCTAGGGTTAGGGTTAGGGGACGGGGACGGTTTAGGGTCCAGGGGAGAGTACGACAGCACTTTAGGGGGAGCGTACGTGTGAGGGCGCGGGTTAGTGTTAGCGTACGGGTAAGGATTATGGGACGGGTGAGGGTCAGACTTCGGGGAAGGGTTAGGGTTAGGGTTCGGGCTAGGGTTAGGGTTAGGGGACGGGGACGGTTTAGGGTCCAGGGGAGGGTACGACAACGCTTTAGGGGGAGCGTACGTGTGAGGGCGCGGGTTAGTGTTAGCGTACGGGTTAGGATTAGGGGACGGGTGAGGGTCACGCTTCGGGGAAGGGTTAGGGTTAGGGTTCGGGCTAGGGTTAGGGTTAGGGGTCAGGGACGGTTTAGGGTCCAGGGGAGGGTACGACAACGCTTTAGGGGGAGCGTACGTGTGAGGGTGCAGGTTAGTGTTAGCGTACGGGTTAGGTTTAGAGGACGGGTGAGGGTCAAGCTTCGGGGAAGGGTTAGGGTTAGCGTTCGGGCTAGGGTTAGGGTTAGGGGACGGGGACGGTTTAGGGTCCAGGGAAGGGTACGACATCGCTTTAGGGGGAGCGTACGTGTGAGGGCGCGGTTTAGTGTTAGCGTATGGGTTAGGATTAGGGGACGGATGAGGGTCAGGCTTCGGTGAAGGGTTAGGGCTAGGGTTCGGCCTAGGGTTGGGGATAGGGGACGGGGACGGTTTAGGGTCCAGGGGAGGGTACGACAACGCTTTAGGGGGAGCGTACGTGTGAGGGCGCGGGTTAGTGTTAGCGTACGTGTTAGGATTATGGGACGGGTGAGGGTCAGGCTTCGGGGAAGTGTTAGGTTTAGGTTTCGGGCTAGGGTTAGGGTTAGGGGACGGGGACGGTTTAGGGTCCAGGGGAGGGTACGACAACGCTTTAGGGGGAGCGTACTTGTGAGTGCGCAGGTTAGTGTTAGAGTACGTGTTAGGATTAGGGGACGGGTGAGGGTCAGGCTTCGTGGAAGGGTTAGGCTTAGGGTTCGGGCTAGGGTTAGGGTTAGGGGACGGAGACGGTTTAGGGTCCAGGGGATTGTACGACAACGATTTAGGGGGAGCGTACGTGTGAGGGCGTGGGTTAGTGTTAGCGTACGGGTTAGGATTAGGGGACGGGTGAGGGTCAGGCTTCGGGGAAGGGTTAGGGTTAGGGTTCGGGCTAGGTTTAGGGTTAGGGGACGGGGACGGTTTAGGGTCCAGGGGAAGGTACGACAACGCTTTAGGGGGAGCGTATGTGTGAGGGCGCGGGTTAGTGTTAGCGTACGGGTTAGGATTAGGGGACGGGTGAGGGTCAGGCTTCGGGGAAGGGTTAGGGTTAGGGTTCGGGCTAGGGTTAATGTTAGAGGACGGGGACGGTTTAGGGTCCAGGGGAGGGTACGACAACGCTTTAGGGGGAGCGTACGCGTGAGGGCGCGGGATAGTGTTAGCGTACGGGTTAGGATTAGGGGACGGGTGAGAGTCAGGCTTCGGGGAAGGGTTAGGGTTAGGGTTCGGGCTAGGGTTAGGGTTAGGGGACGGGGACGGTTTAGGGTCCAGGGGAGGTTACGACAACGCTTTAGGGGGAGCGTACGTGTGAGGGCGCGGGTTAGTGTTAGCGTACGGGTTAGGATTAGGGGACGTGTGTGTGTCAGGCTTCGGGGAAGGTTTAGGTTTAGGGTTCGGGCTAGGGTTAGGGTTAGGGGACGGGGACGGTTTAGGGTCCAGGGGAGGGTACGACAACGCTTTAGGGGGAGCGTACGTGTGAGGGCGTGGGTTAGTGTTAGCGTACGGGTTAGGATTAGGGGACGGGTGAGGGTCAGGCTTCGAGGAAGGGTTAGGGTTAGGGTTCTGGCTAGGTTTAGGGTTAGGGGACGGGGAAGGTTTAGGGTCCAGGGGAGGGTACGACAACGCTTTAGGGGGAGCGTACGTGTGAGGGCGTGGGTTAGTGTTAGCGTACGGGTTAGGATTAGGGGACGGGTGAGGGTCAGGCTTCGGGGAAGGGTTAGGGTTAGGGTTCGGGCTAGGGTTAGGGTTAGGGGACGGGGACGGTTTAGGGTCCAGGGGAGGGTACGACAACGCTTTAGGGGGAGCGTACGTGTGAGGGCGCGGGTTAGTGTTAGCGTACGGGTTAGGATTAGGGGACGGGTGAGAGTCAGGCTTCGGGGAAGGGTTAGGTTTAGGGTTCGGGCTAGGGTTAGGGTTAGGGGACGGAGACGGTTTAGGGTCCAGGGGAGGGTACGACAACGCTTAAGGGGGAGCGTACGCGTGAGGGCGCGGGTTAGTGTTAGCGTACGGGTTAGGATTAGGGGACGGGTGAGGGTCATGCTTCGGGGAAGGGTTAGGGTTAGGGTTCGGGCTAGGGTTACGGTTAGGGGACGGGGACGATTTAGGGTCCAGGGGAGGGTACGACAACGCTTTAGGGGGAGCGTACGTGTGAGGGCGCGGGTTAGTGTTAGCGTACGGGTTAGGATTAGGGGATGGGTGAGGGTCAGGCTTCGGGGAAGGGTTAGGGTTAGGGTTCGGGCTAGGGTTAGGGTTAAGGGACGGGGACGGTTTAGGGTCCAGGGGAGGGTACGACAACGCTTTAGGGGGAGCGTACGTGTGAGGGCGCGGGTTAGTGTTAGCGTACGGGTTAGGATTAGGGGACGGGTGAGGGTCAGGCTTCGGGGAAGGGTTAGGGTTAGGGTTCGGGCTAGGGTTAGGGTTAGGGTACGGGGACGGTTTAGGGTCCAGGGGAGGGTACGACAACGCTTTAGGGGGAGCGTACGTGTGAGTGCGCGGGTTAGTGTTAGCGTACGGGTTAGGATTAGGGGACGGGTGAGGATCAGGCTTCGGGGAAGGGTTAGGGTTAGGGTTCGGGCTAGGGTTAGTGTTAGGGGACAGGGACGGTTTTGGGTCCAGGGGAGGGTACGACAATGCTTTAGGGGGAGCATACGTGTGAGGGCACAGTTAGTGTTAGCGTACGGGTTAGGATTAGGGGACGGGTGAGTGTCAGGCTTCGGGGACGTGTTAGGCTTAGGGTTCGGGCTAGGGTTGGGGTTAGGGGACGGGGACGGTTTAGGGTCCAGGGAAGGGTACGACAGCGCTTTAGGGGGAGCGTACGTGTGAGGGCGCGGTTTAGTGTTAGCGTATGGGTTAGGATTAGGGGACGGATGAGGGTCAGGCTTCGGTGAAGGGTTAGGGTTAGGGTTCGGCCTAGGGTTAGGGTTACGGGACGGGGACGGTTTAGGGTCCAGGGGAGGGTACGACAACGCTTTAGGGGGAGCGTACGTGTGAGGGCGCGGGTTAGTGTTAGCGTACGTGTTAGGATTATGGGACGGGTGAGGGTCAGGCTTCGGGGAAGGGTTAGGTTTAGGTTTCGGGCTAGGGTTAGGGTTAGGGGACGGGGACGGTTTAGGGTCTAGGGGAGGGTACGACAACGCTTTAGGGGGAGCGTACGTGTGAGGGCGCAGGTTAATGTTAGCATACGTGTTAGGATTAGGGGACGGGTGAGGGTCAGACTTCGGGGAAGGGTTAGGCTTAGGGTTCGGGCTAGGTTTAGGGTTAGGGGACGGGGACAGTTTAGGGTCCAGGGGAGGGTACGACAGTGCTTTAGGGGGAGCGTACGTGTGGGGGCGCGGGTTAGTGTTAGCGTACGTGTTAGGATTAGGGGACGGGTGAGGGTCAGGCTTCGGGGAAGTGTTAGGGTTAGGGTTCGTGCTAGGGTTAGGGTTAAGGGACGGGGACGGTTTAGGGTCCAGGGGAGTGTACGACAACGCTTTAGGGGGAGCGTACGTGTGAGGGCGCGGGTTAGTGTTAGCGTACGGGTTAGGATTAAGGGACGGGTGAGGGTCAGGCTTCGGGGAAGTATTAGGGTTAGGGTTCGGTCTAGGGTTAGGGTTAGGGGACGGGGACGGTTTAGGGTCCAGGGGAGGGTACGACAACGCTTTAGGGGGAGCGTACGTGTGAGGGCGCGGGTTAGTGTTAGCGTACGGGTTAGGATTAGAGGATGGGTGAGGGTCAGGCTTCGGGGAAGGGTTAGGGTTAGCGTTCGGGCTAGGTTTAGGGTTAGGGGACGGGGACGGTTTAGGATCCAGGGGAGGGTACGACAACGCTTTATGGGGAGCATACGTGTGAGGGCGCGGGTTAGTGTTAGCGTACGGGTTAGGATTAGGGGACGGGTGAGGGTCAGGCTTCGTGGAAGAGTTAGGGTTAGGGTTCGGGCTAGGGTAAGGGTTAGGGGACGGGGACGGTTTAGGGTCCAGGGGAGGGTACGACAACGCTTTAGGGGGAGCGTACGTGTGAGGACGCGGGTTAGTGTTAGCGTACGGGTTAGGATTATGGGACGGGTGAGGGTCAGGCTTCGGGGAAGGGTTAGGGTTAGGGTTCGGGCTAGGGTTAGGGTTAGGGGACGCGGACGGTTTAGGGTCCAGGGGAGGGTACGACAACGCTTAAGGGGGAGCGTACGTGTGAGGGCGCGGGTTAGTGTTAGCGTACGGGTTAGGATTAGGGGACGGGTGAGGGTCAGGCTTCGGGGAAGGGTTAGGGTTAGGGTTCGGGCTAGGGTTAGGGTTAGGAGTCAGGGACGGTTTAGGGTCCAGGGGAGTGTACGACAACGCTTTAGGGGGAGCGTACGTGTGAGGGCGCAGGTTAGTGTTAGCGTACAGGTTAGGTTTAGAGGACGGGTGAGGGTCAAGCTTTGGGGAAGGGTTAGGGTTAGCGTTCGGGCTAGGGTTAGGTTTAGGGGTCGGGGACAGTTTAGGGTCCAGGGGAGGGTACGACAACGCTTTAGGGGGAGCGTACGTGTGAGGGAGCGGGTTAGTGTTAGCGTACGGGTTAGGATTAGGGGACGGGTGAGGGTCAGGCTTCGGGAAAGGGTTAGGGTTAGGGTTCGGGCTAGGGTTAGGGTTAGGGTACGGGGACGGTTTAGGGTCCAGGGGAGGTTACGACAACGCTTTAGGGGGAGCGTACGTGTGAGTGCGCGGGTTAGTGTTAGCGTACGGGTTAGGATTAGGGGACGGGTGAGGGTCAGGCTTCGGGGAAGGGTTAGGGTTAGGGTTCGGGCTAGGGTTAGTGTTAGGGGACAGGGACGGTTTAGGGTCCAGGGGAGGGTACGACAATGCTTTAGGGGGAGCATACGTGTGAGGGCACAGTTAGTGTTAGCGTACGGGTTAGGATTAGGGGACGGGTGAGTGTCAGGCTTCGGGGAAGGATTAGGGTTAGGGTTCGGGCTAGGGTTAGGGTTAGGGGACGGGGACGGTTTAATGTCCAGGGGAGGGTACGACAACGCTTTAGGGGGAGCGTACGTGTGAGGGCGCGGGTTAGTGTTAGCGTACGGGTTAGGATTAGAGGACGGGTGAGGGTCAGGCTTCGGAGAAGGGTTAGGGTTAGCGTTCGGGCTAGGTTTAGGGTTAGGGGACGGGGACGGTTTAGGATCCAGGGGAGGGTACGACAACGCTTTAGGGGGAGCGTATGTGTGAGGGCATTGGTTAGTGTTAGCGTACGGGTTAGGATTAGGGGACGGGTGAGGGTCAGGCTTCGGAGAAGTGTTAGGGTTAGGGTTCGAGCTAGGGTTAGGGTTAGGGTACGGGGACGGTTTAGGGTCCAGGGGAGGGTACGACAACGCTTTATGGGGAGCGTACGTGTGAGGGCGCGGGTTAGTGTTAGCGTACGGGTTAGGATTAGGGGACGGGTGAGGGTCAGGCTTCGGGGAAGTGTTAGGGTTAGGGTTCGGGCTAGGGTTAGGGTTAGGGGACGGGGACGGTTTAGGGTCCAGGGGAGGGTACGACAACGCTTTAAGGGGAGCGTACGTGTGAGGGCGCGGGTTAGTGTTAGCGTACGGGTTAGGATTAGGGGACGGGTGAGGGTCAGGCTTCGGGGAAGGGTTAGGCTTAGGGTTCGGGCTAAGGTTAGGGTTAGGGGACGGGGACGGTTTAGGGTCCAGGGGAGTGTACGACAACGCTTTAGGGGGAGCGTACATGTGAGGGCGCGGGTTAGTGTTAGCGTACGGTTTAGGATTAGGGGACGGGTGAGGGTCAGGCTTCGGGGAAGGGTTAGGGTTAGGGTTCGGTCTAGGTTTAGAGTTAGGGGACGGGGACGGTTTAGGATCCAGGGGAGGGTACGACAACGCTTTATGGGGAGCGTACGTGTGAGGGCGCGGGTTAGTGTTAGCGTACGGGTTAGGATTAGAGGACGGGTGAGTGTCAGGCTTCGGGGAAGGGTTAGGGTTAGCGTTCGGGCTAGGTTTAGGGTTAGGGGACGGGGACGGTTTAGGATCCAGGGGAGGGTACGACAACGCTTTAGGGGGAGCGTATGTGTGAGGGCGTTGGTTAGTGTTAGCGTACGGGTTAGGATTAGGGGACGGGTGAGGGTCAGCCTTTGGAGAAGTGTTAGGGTTAGGGTTCGAGCTAGGGTAAGGGTTAGGGGACGGGGACGGTTTATGGTCCAGGGGAGGGTACGACAACGCTTTAGGGGGAGCGTACGTGTGAGGGCGCGGGTTAGTGTTAGCGTACGGGTTAGGATTATGGGACTGGTGAGGGTCAGGCTTCGGGGAAGGGTTAGGGTTAGGGTTCGGGGTAGGGTTAGGGTTAGGGGACGGGGACGGTTTAGGGTCCAGGGGAGGGTACGACAACGCTTTAGGGGCAGCGTACGTGTGAGGGCGCGGGTTAGTGTTAGCGTACGGGTTAGGATTAGGGGATGGGTGAGGGTCAGGCTTCGGGGAAGGGTTAGGGTTAGGGTTCGGACTAGGGTTAGGGTTAGGGGACGGGGACGGTTTAGGGTCCAGGGGAGGGTACGACAACGCTTTAGGGGGAGCGTACGTGTGAGGGCGCGGGTTAGTGTTAGCGTACGGGTTAGGATTAGGGGATGGGTGAGGGTCAGGCTTCGGGGAATGGTTAGGGTTAGGGTTCGGACTAGGGTTAGGTTTAGGGGACGGGGACGGTTTAGGGTCCAGGGGAGGGTACGACAACGCTTTATGGGGAGCGTACGTGTGAGAGCGCGGGTTAGTGTTAGCGTACGGGTTAGGATTAGGGGACGGGTGAGGGTCAGGCTTCGTGGAAGGGTTAGGGTTAGGGTTCGGGCTAGGGTAAGGGTTAGGGGACGGGGACGGTTTAGGGTCCAGGGGAGGGTACGACAACGCTTTAGGGGGAGCGTACGTGTGAGGGCGCGAGTTAGTGTTAGCGTACGGGTTAGGATTATGGGACGGGTGAGGGTCAGGCTTCGGGGAAGTGTTAGGGTTAGGGTTCGGGCTAGGGTTAGGGTTAGGGGACGGGGACGGTTTAGGGTCCCGGGGAGGGTACGACAACGCTTTAGGGGGAGCGTACGTGTGAGGGCGCGGGTTAGTGTTAGCGTACGGGTTAGTATTAGGGGACGAGTGAGGGTCAGGCTTCGGGGAAGGGTTAGGGTTAGCGTTCGGGCTAGGGTTAGGGTTAGGGGACGGGGACGGTTTAGGGTCCAGGGGAGGGTACGACAACGCTTTAGGGGGAGCGTACGTGTGAGGGCGCGGGTTAGTGTTAGCGTACGGGTTAGGGTTAGGGGACGGGTGAGGGTCAGGCTTCGGGGAAGGGTTAGGGTTAGGATTCGGGCTAGGGTTAGGGTTAGGGGACGGGGACGGTTTAGGGTCCAGGGGAGGGTACGACAACGCTTTAGGGGGAGCGTACGTGTGAGGGCGCGGGTTAGTGTTAGCGTACGGGTTAGGATTAGGGGATGGGTGAGGGTCAGGCTTCGGGGAAGGGTTAGGGTTAGGGTTCGGACTAGGGTTAATATTAGGGGACGGGGACGGTTTAGGGTCCAGGGGAGGGTACGACAACGCTTTAGGGGGAGCGTACGTGTGAGGACGCGGGTTAGTGTTAGCGTACGGGTTAGGATTAGGGAACGGGTGAGGGTCAGGCTTCGGGGAAGGGTTAGGGTTAGGGTTCGGGCTAGGGTTAGGGTTAGGGGACGGGGACGGTTTAGGGTCCAGGGGAGGGTACGACAACGCTTTAGGGGGAGCGTACGTGTGAGGGCGCGGGTTAGTGTTAGCGTACGGGTTAGGATTAGGGGATGGGTGAGGGTCAGGCTTCGGGGAAAGGTTAGGGTTAGGGTTCGGGCTAGGGTTAGGGTTAGGGGACGGGGACGGTTTAGGGTCCAGGGGAGGGTACGACAACGCTTTAGGGGGAGCGTACGTGTGAGGGCGCGGGTTAGTGTTAGCGTACGGGTTAGGATTAAGGGACGGGTGAGGGTCAGGCTTCGGGGAAGGGTTAGGGGTAGGGTTCGGGCTAAGGTTAGGGTTAGGGGACGGGGACGGTTTAGGGTCCAGGGGAGGGTACGACAACGCTTTAGGGGGAGCGTACGTGTGAGAGCGCGGGTTAGTGTTAGCGTACGGGTTCGGATTAGGGGACGGGTGAGGGTCAGGCTTCGGGGAAGGGTTAGGGTTAGGGTTCGGGGTAGGGTTAGGGTTAGGGGACGGGGACGGTTTAGGGTCCAGGGGAGGGTACGACAACGCTTTAGGGGCAGCGTACGTGTGAGGGCGCGGGTTAGTGTTAGCGTACGGGTTAGGATTAGGGGATGGGTGAGGGTCAGGCTTCGGGGAAGGGTTAGGGTTAGGGTTCGGACTAGGGTTAGGGTTAGGGGACGGGGACGGTTTAGGGTCCAGGGGAGGGTACGACAACGCTTTAGCGGGAGCGTACGTGTGAGGGCGCGGGTTAGTGTTAGCGTACGGGTTAGGATTAGGGGATGGGTGAGGGTCAGGCTTCGGGGAATGGATAGGGTTAGGGTTCGGACTAGGGTTACGGTTAGGGGACGGGGACGGTTTAGCGTCCAGGGGAGGGTACGACAACGCTTTATGGGGAGCGTACGTGTGAGGGCGCGGGTTAGTGTTAGCGTACGGGTTAGGATTAGGGGACGGGTGAGGGTCAGGCTTCGTGGAAGGGTTAGTGTTAGGGTTCGGGCTAGGGTAAGGGTTAGGGGACGGGGACGGTTTAGGGTCCAGGGGAGGGTACGACAACGCTTTAGGGGGAGCGTACGTGTGAGGGCGCGAGTTAGTGTTAGCGTACGGGTTAGGATTATGGGACGGGTGAGGGTCAGGCTTCGTGGAAGGGTTAGGGTTAGGGTTCGGGCTAGGGTTAGGGTTAGGGGACGGGGACGGTTTAGGGTCCCGGGGAGGGTACGACAACGCTTTAGGGGGAGCGTACGTGTGAGGGCGCGGGTTAGTGTTAGCGTACGGGTTAGTATTAGGGGACGGGTGAGGGTCAGGCTTCGGGGAAGGGTTAGGGTTAGCGTTCGGGCTAGGGTTAGGGTTAGGGGACGGGGACGGTTTAGGGTCCAGGGGAGGGTACGACAACGCTTTAGGGGGAGCGTACGTGTGAGGGCGCGGGTTAGTGTTAGCGTACGGGTTAGGGTTAGGGGACGGGTGAGGGTCAGGCTTCGGGGAAGGGTTAGGGTTAGGGTTCGGGCTAGGGTTAGGGTTAGGGGACGGGGACGGTTTAGGGTCCAGAGGAGGTTACGACAACGCTTTAGGGGGAGCGTACGTGTGAGGGCGCGGGTTAGTGTTAGCGTACGGATTAGTATTAGGGGACGGGTGAGGGACAGGCTTCGGGGAAGGATTAGGTTTAGGGTTCGGGCTAGGGTTAGGGTTAGGGGACGGGGACGGTTTAGGGTCCAGGGGAGGTTACGACAACGTTTAGGGGGAGCGTATGTGTGAGGGCGCGGGTTAGTGTTAGCGTACGGTTTAGGGTTAGGGGACGGGTGAGGGTCAGGCTTCGGGGAAGGGTTAGGGTTAGGGTTCGGGCTAGTGTTAGGGTTAGGGGACGGGGACGGTTTAGGGTCCAGCGGAGGGTACGACAACGCTTTAGGGGGAGCGTACGTGTGAGGGCGCGGGTTAGTGTTAGCGTACGGGTTAGGATTAGGGGATGGGTGAGGGTCAGGCTTCGGGGAAGGGTTAGGGTTAGGGTTCGGGCTAGGGTTAGGGTTAGGGGACGGGGACGGTTTAGGGTCCAGGGGAGGGTACGACAACGCTTTAGGGGGAGCGTACGTGTGAGGGCGCGGGTTAGTGTTAGCGTACGGGTTAGGATTAAGGAACGGGTGAGTGTCAGGCTTCGGGGAAGGGTTAGGGGTAGGGTTCGGGGTAGGGTTAGGGTTAGTGGACGGGGACGGTTTAGGGTCCAGGGGAGGGTACGACAACGCTTTAGGGGGAGCGTACGTGTGAGGGTGCGGGTTAGTGTTAGCGTACGGGTTAGGATTAGAGGACGGGTGAGGGTCAGGCTTTGGGGAAGGGTTATTGTTAGGGTTCGGGCTAGGGTTAGGGTTAGGGGACGGGGACGGTTTAGGGTCCAGGGGAGGGTACGACAACGCTTTAGGGGGAGCGTACGTGTGAGAGCGCGGGTTAGTGTTAGCGTACGGGTTCGGATTAGGGGACGGGTGAGGGTCAGGCTTCGGGGAAGGGTTAGGGTTAGGGTTCGGGCTAGGGTTAGGGTTAGGGGACGGGGACGGTTTAGGGTCCAGGGGAGGGTAAGACAACGCTTTAGGGGGAGCGTACGTGAGAGGGCGCGGGTTAGTGTTAGCGTACGGGTTCGGATTAGGGGATGGGTGAGGGTCATGCTTCGGGGAAGGGTTAGGGTTAGGGTTCGGACTAGGGTTAGGGTTAGGGGACGGGGACGTTTTAGGGTCCAGGGGAGGGTACGACAATGCTTTAGGGGGAGCTTACATGTGAGGGCGCGGGTTAGTGTTAGCGTACGGTTTAGGATTAGGGGACGGGTGAGTGTCAGGCTTCGTGGAAGAGTTAGGGTTAGGGTTCGGGCTACGGTAAGGGTTAGGGGACGGGGACGGTTTAGGGTCCAGGGGAGGGTACGACAACGCTTTAGGGGGAGCGTACGTGTGAGGGCGCGGGTTAGTGTTAGCGTACGGGAAGGATTAGGGGACGGGTGAGGGTCAGGCTTCGGGGAAGGGTTAGGGTTAGGGTTCAGACTAGGGTTAGGGTTAGGGGACAGGGACTGTTTAGGGTCCAGGAGAGGGTACGACAACGCGTAAGTGGGAGCGTACGCGTGAGGGCGTGGGTTAGTGTTAGCGTACGGGTTAGGATTAGGGGACGGGTGAGGGTCAGGCTTCGGGGAAGGGTTAGGGTTAGGGTTCGGGCTAGGGTTAGGGTTAGGGGACGGGGACGGTTTAGGGTCCAGGGGAGGGTACGACAACGCTTTAGGGGGAGCGTACGTGTGAGGGCGCGGGTTAGTGTTAGCGTACGGGTTAGGATTAGGGGACGGGTGAGGGTCAGGCTTCGGGGAAGGGTTAGGGTTAGGGTTCGGGCTAGGGTTAGGGTTAGGGGACGGGGATGGTTTAGGGTCCAGGGGAGGGTACGACAACGCTTTAGGGGGAGCGTACGTGTGAGGGCGCGGGTTAGTGTAAGCGTACGGGTTAGGATTAGAGGACTGGTGAGGGTCAGGCTTTGGGGAAGGGTTAGAGTTAGTGTTCGGGCTAGGGTTAGGGTTAGGGGACGGGGACGGTTTAGGGTCCAAGGGAGGGTACGACAACTCTTTAGGGGGAGCGTACGCGTGAGGGTTAGGGTTAGTGTTAGCGTATTGGTTAGGATTAGGGGACGGATGAGGGTCAGGCTTCGGGGAAGGGTTAGGGTTAGGGTTCGGGCTAGGGTTAGGGTTAGGGGACGGGGACGGTTTAGGGTCCAGGGGAGGGTACGACAGCGCTTTAGGGGGAGCGTACGTGTGAGGGCGCGGGTTAGTGTTAGCGTACGGGTTAGGATTAGGGGATGGGTGAGGGTCAAGCTTCGGGGAAGGGTTAGGGTTAGGGTTCGGGCTAGGGTTAGTGTTAGGGGACGGGGACGGTTTAGGGTCCAGGGGAGGGTACGACAACGCTTTAGGGGGAGCGTACGTGTGAGGGCGCGGGTTAGTGTTAGCGTACGGGTTAGCGTTAGGGGACGGGTGAGTGTCAGGCTTCGGGGAAGGGTTAGGGTTAGGGTTCGGGCTAGGGTTAGGGTCAGGGGACGGGGACGGATTAGGGTCCAGGGGAGGGTACGACAACGCTTTAGGGGGAGCGTACGTGTGAGGGCGCGGGTTAGTGTTAGCGTACGGGTTAGGATTAGGGGACGGGTGAGGGTCAGGCTTCTGGGAAGGGTTAGGGTTAGGGTTCGGGCTAGGGTTAGGGTTAGGGGACGGGGACGGTTTAGGGTCCAGGGGAGGGTACGACAACGCTTTAGGGGGAGCGTACGTGTGAGGGCGCGGGTTAGTGTTAGCGTACTTTTTAGGATTAGGGGACGTGTGAGGGTCAGGCTTCGGGGAAGGGTTAGGTTTAGGGTTCGGGCTAGGGTTAGGGTTAGGGGACGGGGACGGTTTAGGGTCCAGGGGAGGGTACGACAACGCTTTAGGGGGAGCGTACGTGTGAGGGCGCGGGTTAGTGTTAGCGTACGGGTTAGGATTAGGGGACGGGTGAGGGTCAGGCTTCGGGGAAGGGTTAGGGTTAGGGTTCGGGCTAGGGTTAGGGTTAGGGGACGGGGACGGTTTAGGGTCCAGGGGAGGGTACGACAACGCTTTAGGGGGAGCGTACGTGTGAGGGCGCGGGTTAGTGTTAGCGTACGGGTTAGGGTTAGGGGACGGGTGAGTGTCAGGCTTCGGGGAAGGGTTAGGGTTAGGGTTCGGGCTAGGGTTATGGTTAGGGGACGGGGACGGATTAGGGTCCAGGGGAGGGTACGACAACGCTTTAGGAGGAGCGTACGTGTGAGAGCGCGGGTTAGTGTTAGCGTACGGGTTAGGATTAGGGGACGGGTGAGGGTCAGGCTTCGGGGAAGGGTTAGGTTTAGGGTTCGGGCTAGGGTTAGGGGACGGGGACGGTTTAGGGTCCAGGTGAGGGTACGACAACGCTTTAGGGGGAGCGTACGTGTGAGGGCGCGGGTTACTGTTAGCGTACGGGTTCGGATTAGGGGACGGGTGAGGGTCAGGCTTCGGGGAAGGGTTAGGGTTAGGGTTCGGGCTAGGGTTAGGGTTAGGGGACGGGGACGGTTTAGGGTCCAGCGGAGGGTACGACAACGCTTTAGGGGGAGTGTACGTGTGAGGGCGCGGGTTAGTGTTAGCGTACGGGTTAGGATTAGGGGACGTGTGAGGATCAGGCTTCGGGGAAGGGTTAGGTTTAGGGTTCGGGCTAGGGTTAGGGTTAGGGGACGGGGACGGTTTAGGGTCCAGGGGAGGGTACGACAACGCTTTAGGGGGAGCGTACGTGTGAGGGCGCGGGTTAGTGTTAGCGTACGGGTTAGGTTTAGGGGACGGGTGAGGGTCAGGCTTCGGGGAAGGGTTAGGGTTAGGGTTCGGGCTAGGGTTAGGGTTAGGGGACGGGGACGGTTTAGGGTCCAGGTGAGGGTACGACAACGCTTTAGGGGGAGCGTACGTGTGAGGGCGCGGGTTACTGTTAGCGTACGGGTTCGGATTAGGGGACGGGTGAGGGTCAGGCTTCGGGGAAGGGTTAGGGTTAGGGTTCGGGCTAGGGTTAGGGTTAGGGGACGGGGACGGTTTAGGGTCCAGCGGAGGGTACGACAACGCTTTACGGGGAGTGTACGTGTGAGGGCGCGGGTTAGTGTTAGCGTACGGGTTAGGATTAGGGGACGTGTGAGGATCAGGCTTCGGGGAAGGGTTAGGTTTAGGGTTCGGGCTAGGGTTAGGGTTAGGGGACGGGGACGGTTTAGGGTCCAGGGGAGGGTACGACAACGCTTTAGGGGGAGCGTACGTGTGAGGGCGCGGGTTAGTGTTAGCGTACGGGTTAGGTTTAGGGGACGGGTGAGGGTCAGGCTTCGGGGAAGGGTTAGGGTTAGGGTTCGGGCTAGGGTTAGGGTTAGGGGACGGGGACGGTTTAGGGTCCAGGGGAGGGTACGACAACGCTTTAGGGGGAGCGTACGTGTGAGGGCGCGGGTTAGTGTTAGCGTACGGGTTCGGATTAGGGGACGGGTGAGGGTCAGGCTTCGGGGAAGTGTTAGGGTTAGGGTTCGGGCTAGGGTTAGGGTTAGGGGACGGGGACGGTTTAGGGTCCAGCGGAGGGTACGACAACGCTTTAGGGGGAGCGTACGTGTGAGGGCGCGGGTTAGTGTTAGCGTACGGGTTAGGATTAGGGGACGTGTGAGGATCAGGCTTCGGGGAAGGGTTAGGTTTAGGGTTCGGGCTAGGGTTAGGGTTAGGGGACGGGGACGGTTTAGGGTCCAGGGGAGGGTACGACAACGCTTTAGGGGGAGCGTACGTGTGAGGGCGCGGGTTAGTGTTAGCGTACGGGTTAGGATTAGGGGACGGGTGAGGGTCAGGCTTCGGGGAAGGGTTAGGGTTAGGGTTCGGGCTAGGGTTAGGTTTAGGGGACGGGGACGGTTTAGGGTCCAGGGGAGGGTACGACAACGCTTTAGGGGGAGCGTACGTGTGAGGGCGCGGGTTAGTGTTAGCGTACGGGTTAGGATTAGGGGACGGGTGAGGGTCAGGCTTCGGGGAAGGGTTAGGGTTAGGGTTCGGGCTAGGGTTAGGGTTAGGGGACGGGGACGGTTTAGGGTCCAGGGGACGGTACGACAACGCTTTAGGGGGAGCGTACGTGTGAGGGCGCGGGTTAGTGTTAGCGTACGGGTTAGGATTAGGGGACGGGTGATGGTCAGGCTTCGGGGAAGGGTTAGGGTTAGGGTTCGGGCTAGAGTTAGGGTTAGGGGACGGGGATGGTTTAGGGTCCAGGGGAGGGTACGACAATGCTTTAGGGGTAGCGTACGTGTGAGGGCGTGGGTTAGTGTTAGCGTACGGGTTAGGGTTAGGGGACGGTTGAGGGTCAGGCTTCGGGGAAGGGTTAGGGTTACGGTTTGGGCTAGGGTTAGGGTTAGGGGACGGGGACGGTTTAGGGTCCAGGGGAGGGTACGACAACGCTTTAGGGCGCGCGTACGTGTGAGGGCGCGGGTTAGTGTTAGCGTACGGGTTAGGATTAGGGGACGGGTGAGGGTCAGGCTTCGGGGAAGGGTTAGGGTTAGGGTTCGGGCTAGGGTTAGGGTTAGGGGACGGGGACAGTTTAGGGTCCAGGGGAGGGTACGACAACGCTTTAGGGAGAGCGTACGTGTGAGGGCGCGGGTTAGTGTTAGCGTACGGGTTAGGATTAGGGAACGGCTGAGGGTCAGGCTTCGGGGAAGGGTTAAGGTTAGGGTTCGGGCTAGGGTTAGGTTTAGGGGTCGGGGACGGTTTAGGGTCCAGTGGAGGGTACGACAACGCTTTAGGGGGAGCGTACGTGTGAGGGCGCGGGTTAGTGTTTGCATACAGGTTAGGTTTAGCGGACGGGTGAGGGTCAAGCTTCGGGGAAGGGTTAGGGTTAGCGTTCGGGCTAGGGTTAGGGTTAGGGGACGAGGACGGTTTAGGGTCCAGGGGAGGGTACGACAGCACTTTAGGGGGAGCGTACGTGTGAGGGCGTGGGTTAGTGTTAGCGTACGGGTTAGGATTAGGGGATGGGTGAGGGTCAGGCTTCGGGAAAGGGTTAGGGTTAGGGTTCGGGCTAGGGTTAGGGTTAGGGGACGGGGACGGTTTAGGGTCCAGGGGAGGGTACGACAACGCTTTAGGGGGAGCGTACGTGTGAGGGCGCGGGTTAGTGTTAGCGTACGGGTTAGGATTAGGGGACGGGTGAGGGTCAGGCTTCGGGGAAGGGTTAGGTTTAGGGTTCGGGCCAGGGTTAGGTTTAGGGGACGGGGACGGTTTAGGGTCCAGGGGAGGGTACGACAACGCTTTAGGGGGAGCGTACGTGTGAGGGCGCGGGTTAGTGTTAGCGTACGGGTTAGGATTAGGGGACGGGTGAGGGTCAGGCTTCGGGGAAGGGTTAGGGTTAGGGTTCGGGCTAGGGTTAGGGTTAGGGGACGGGGACGGTTTAGGGTCCAGGGGACGGTACGACAACGCTTTAGGGGGAGCGTACGTGTGAGGGCGCGGGTTAGTGTTAGCGTACGGGTTAGGATTAGGGGACGGGTGATGGTCAGGCTTCGGGGAAGGGTTAGGGTTAGGGTTCGGGCTAGAGTTAGGGTTAGGGGACGGGGATGGTTTATGGTCCAGGGGAGGGTACGACAATGCTTTAGGGATAGCGTACGTGTGAGGGCGTGGGTTAGTGTTAGCGTACGGGTTAGGGTTAGGGGACGGTTGAGGGTCAGGCTTCGGAGAAGGGTTAGGGTTACGGTTCGGGCTAGGGTTAGGGTTAGGGGACGGGGACGGTTTAGGGTCCAGGGGAGGGTACGACAACGCTTTAGGGGGAGCGTACGTGTGAGGGCGCGGGTTAGTGTTAGCGTACGGGTTAGGATTAGGGGACGGGTGAGGGTCAGGCTTCGGGGAAGGGTTAGGGTTAGGGTTCGGGCTAGGGTTAGTGTTAGGGGACGGGGACAGTTTAGGGTCCAGGGGAGGGTACGACAACGCTTTAGGGGGAGCGTACGTTTGAGGGCGCGGGTTAGTGTTAGCGTACGGGTTAGGATTAGGGAACGGGTGAGGGTCAGGCTTCGGGGAAGGGTTAAGGTTAGGGTTCGGGCTAGGGTTAGGGTTAGGGGTCGGGGACGGTTTAGGGTCCAGGGGAGGGTACGACAACGCTTTAGGGGGAGCGTACGTGTGAGGGCGCGGGTTAGTGTTAGCATACAGGTTAGGTTTAGCGGACGGGTGAGGGTCAAGCTTCAGGGAAGGGTTAGGGTTAGCGTTCGGGCTAGGGTTAGGGTTAGGGGACGAGGACGGTTTAGGGTCCAGGGGAGGGTACGACAACGCTTTAGGGGGAGCGTACGTGTGAGGGCGCGGGTTAGTGTTAGCGTACGGGTTAGGATTAGGGGACGGGTGAGGGTCAGGCTTTGGGGAAGTGTTAGGGTTAGGGTTCGGGCTAGGGTTAGGGTTAGGGGACGGGGACGGTTTAGGGTCCAGGGGAGGGTACGACAACGCTTTAGGGGCAGCGTACATGTGAGGGCGCGGGTTAGTGTTAGCGTACGTGTTCGGATTAGGGGACGGGTGAGGGTCAGGCTTCGGGGAAGGGTTAGGGTTAGGGTTCGGGCTAGGGTTAGGGTTAGGGGACGGGGACGGTTTAGGGTCCAGGGGAGGGTACGACAGCACTTTAGGGGGAGCGTACGTGTGAGGGCGTGGGTTAGTGTTAGCGTACGGGTTAGGATTAGGGGATGGGTGAGGGTCAGGCTTCGGGAAAGGGTTAGGGTTAGGGTTCGGGCTAGGGTTAGGGTTAGGGGACGGGGACGGTTTAGGGTCCAGGGGAGGGTACGACAACGCTTTAGGGGGAGCGTACGTGTGAGGGCGCGGGTTAGCGTTAGCGTACGGGTTAGGATTAGGGGACGGGTGAGGGTCAGGCTTCGGGGAAGGGTTAGGGTTAGGGTTCGGGCTAGGGTTAGGGTTAGGGGACGGGGACGGTTTAGGGTCCAGAGGAGGTTACGACAACGCTTTAGGGGGAGCGTACGTGTGAGGGCGCGGGTTAGTGTTAGCGTACGGGTTAGTATTAGGGGAGGGGTGAGGGTCAGGCTTCGGGGAAGGATTAGGTTTAGGGTTCGGGCTAGGGTTAGGGTTAGGGGACGGGGACGGTTTAGGGTCCAGGGGAGGTTACGACAACGCTTTAGGGGGAGCGTACGTGTGAGGGCGCGGGTTAGTGTTAGCGTACGGTTTAGGGTTAGGGGACGGGTGAGGGTCAGGCTTCGGGGAAGGGTTAGGGTTAGGGTTCTGTCTAGGGTTAGGGTTAGGGGACGGGGACGGTTTAGGGTCCAGGGGAGGGTACGACAACGCTTTAGGGGGAGCGTACATGTGAGGGCGCGTGTTAGTGTTAGCGTACGTGTTCGGATTGGGGACGGGTGAGGGTCAGGCTTCGGGGAAGGGTTAGGGTTAGGGTTCGGGCTAGGGTTAGAGTTAGGGGACAGGGACGGTTTAGGGTCCAGGGGAGGGTACGACAGCGCTTTAGGGGGAGCGTACGTGTGAGGGCGCGGGTTAGTGTTAGCGTATGGGTTAGGATTAGGGGACGGATGAGTGTCAGGCTTCGGTGAAGTGTTAGGGTTAGGGTTCGGCCTAGGGTTAGGGTTAGGGGACGGGGACGGTTTAGGGTCCAGGGGAGGGTACGACAACGCTTTAGGGGGAGCGTATGTGTGAGGGCCTGGGTTAGTGTTAGCGTACGGGTTAGGATTAGGGGACGGGTGAGGGTCAGGCTTCGGGGAAGGGTTAGGCTTAGGGTTCGGGCTAGGGTTAGGGTTAGGGGACGGGGACGGTTTAGGGTCCGGGGAGGGTACGACAACGCTTTAGGGGGAGCGTACGTGTGAGGGCGCGGGTTAGTGTTAGCGTACGGGTTAGGATTAGGAGACGGGTGAGGGTCAGGCTTCGGGGAAGTGTTAGGCTTAGGGTTCGGGCTAGGGTTAGGGTTAGGGGACGGGGACGGTTTAGGGTCAAGGGGAGGGTACGACAACACTTTAGGGGGAGCGTACGTGTGAGGGCGCGGGTTAGTGTTAGCGTACGGGTTAGGATTAGGGGACGTGTGAGGGTCAGGCTTCGGGGAAGGGTTAGTGTTAGGGTTCGGGCTAGGGTTAGGGTTAGGGGACGGGGACGGTTTAGGGTCCAGGGGAGGGTACGACAACGCTTTAGGGGGAGCGTACGTGTGAGGGCGCGGGTTAGTGATAGCGTACGGGTTAGGATTAGGGGACGGGTGAGGGTCAGGCTTCGGGGAAGGGTTAGGGTTAGGGTTCGGGCTAGGGTTAGGGTTAGGGGACGGGGACGGTTTAGGGTCCAGGGGAGGGTACGACAACGCTTTAGGGGGAGCGTACGTGTGAGGGCGCGGGTTAGTGTTAGCGTACGGGTTAGGATTATGGGACGGGTGAGGGTCAGGCTTCGGGGAAGGGTTAGGGTTAGGTTTCGGGCTAGGGTTAGGGTTAGGGGACGGGGACGGTTTAGGGTCCAGGGGAGGGTACGACAACGCTTTAGGGGGAGCGTACGTGTGAGGGCGCGGGTTAGTGTTAGCGTACGGGTTAGGATTAGGGGACGGGTGAAGCTCAGGCTTCGGGGAAGGTTTAGGCTTAGGGTTCGGGCTAGGGTTAGGGTTAGGGGACGGGGACGGTTTAGGGTCCAGGGGAGGGTACGACATCGCTTTAGGGGGAGCGTACGTGTGAGGGCGCGGGTTAGTGTTAGCGTACGTGTTAGGATTAGCGGACGGGTGAGGGTCAGGCTTCGGGGAAGGTTTAGGCTTAGGGTTCGGTCTAGGGTTAGGGTTAGGGGACGGAGACGGTTTAGGTTCCAGGGGAGGGTACGACAACGCTTTAGGGGGAGGGTACGTGTGAGGGCGCGGGTTAGTGTTAGCGTACGGGTTAGGATTAGGGGACGGGTGAGGGTCAGGCTTCGGGGAAGGGTTAGGGTTAGGGTTCGGGCTAGGGTTAGGGTTAGGGGACGGGGACGGTTTAGGTTCCAGGGGAGGGTACGACAACGCTTTAGGGGGAGCGTACGTGTGAGCGCGCGGGTAAGTGTTAGCGTACGGGTTAGGATTAGGGGACGGGTGAGGGTCAGGCTTCGGGGAAGGGTTAGGGTTAGGGTTCGGGCTAGGGTTAGGGTTAGGGGACGGGGATGGTTTAGGGTCCAGGGGAGGGTACGACAATGCTTTAGGGGTAGCGTACGTGTGAGGGCGTGGGTTAGTGTTAGCGTACGGGTTAGGGTTATGGGACGGTTGAGGGTCAGGCTTCGGGGAAGGGTTAGGGTTTCGGTTCGGGCTAGGGTTAGGGTTAGGGGACGGGGACGGTTTAGGGTCCAGGGGAGGGTACGACAACGCTTTAGGGGGAGCGTACGTGTGAGGGCGCGGGTTAGTGTTAGAGTACGGGTTAGGATTAGGGGACGGGTGAGGGTCAGGCTTCGGGGAAGGGTTAGGGTTAGGGTTCGGGCTAGGGTTAGGGTTAGGGGACGGGGACGGTTTAGGGTCCAGGGGAGGGTACGACAACGCTTTAGGGGGAGCGTACATGTGAGGGCGCGGGTTAGTGTTAGCGTACGGGTTAGGATTAGGGGACGGGTGAGGGTCAGGCTTCGGGGAAGGGTTAGGGTTAGGGCTCGGGCTAGGGTTAGGGTTAGGGTACGGGGACGGTTTAGGGTCCAGGGGAGGGTACGACAACGCTTTAGGGGGAGCGTACGTGTGAGGGCGCGGGTTAGTGTTAGCATACAGGTTAGGTTTAGTGGACGGGTGAGGGTCAAGCTTCGGGGAAGGGTTAGGGTTAGCGTTCGGGCTAGGGTTAGGGTTAGGGGACGAGGACGGTTTAGGGTCCAGGGGAGGGTACGACAACGCTTTAGGGGGAGCGTACGTGTGAGGGCGCGGGTTAGTGTTAGCGTACGGGTTAGGATTAGGGGACGGGTGAGGGTCAGGCTTCGGGGAAGTGTTAGGGTTAGGGTTCGGGCTAGGATTAGGGTTAGGGGACGGGGACGGTTTAGGGTCCAGGGGAGGGTACGACAACGCTTTAGGGGGAGCGTACATGTGAGGGCGCGGGTTAGTGTTAGCGTACGTGTTCGGATTAGGGGACGGGTGAGGGTCAGGCTTCGGGGAAGGGTTAGGGTTAGGGTTCGGGCTAGGGTTAGGGTTAGGGGACGGGGACGGTTTAGGGTCCAGGGGAGGGTACGACAGCGCTTTAGGGGGAGCGTACGTATGAGGGCGCGGGTTAGTGTTAGCGTACGGGTTAGGATTAGGGGATGGGTGAGGGTCAGGCTTCGGGAAAGGGTTAGGGTTAGGGTTCGGGCTAGGGTTAGGGTTAGGTGACGGGGACGGTTTAGGGTCCAGGGGAGGGTAGCGAGAGCGCTTTAGGGGGAGCGTACGTGTGAGGGCGCGGGTTAGTGTTAGCGTATGGGTTAGGATTAGGGGACGGATGAGGGTCAGGCTTCGGTGAAGTGTTAGGGTTAGGGTTCGGCCTAGGTTTAGGGTTAGGGGACGGGGACGGTTTAGGGTCCAGGGGAGGGTACGACAGCGCTTTAGGGGGAGCGTACGTGTGAGGGCGCGGGTTAGTGTTAGCGTATGGGTTAGGATTAGGGGACGGATGAGGGTCAGGCTTCGGTGAAGTGTTAGGGTTAGGGTTTGGCCTAGGTTTAGGGTTAGGGGACGGGGACGGTTTAGGGTCCAGGGGAGGGTACGACAACGCTTTAGGGGGAGCGTATGTGTGAGGGCGCGGGTTAGTGTTAGCGTACGGGTTAGGATTAGGGGACGGGTGAGGGTCAGGCTTCGGGGAAGGGTTAGGCTTAGGGTTCGGGCTAGGGTTAGGTTTAGGGGACGGGGACGGTTTAGGGTCCAGGGGGGGGTACGACAACGCTTTAGGGGGAGCGTACGTGTGAGGGCGCGGGTTAGTGTTAGCGTACGGGTTAGGATTAGGGGACGGGTGAGGGTCAGGCTTCGGGGAAGGGTTAGGCTTAGGGTTCGGGCTAGGGTTAGGGTTAGGGGACGGGGACGGTTTAGGGTCCAGGGGAGGGTACGACAACGCTTTAGGGGGAGCGTACGTGTGAGGGCGCGGGTTAGTGTTAGCGTACGGGTTAGGATTAGGGGACGGGTGAGGGTCAGGCTTCGGGGAAGGGTTAGGGTTAGGGTTCGGGCTAGGGTTAGGGTTAGGGGACGGGGACGGTTTAGGGTCCAGGGGAGGGTACGACAACGCTTTAGGGGGAGCGTACGTGTGAGGGCGCGGGTTAGTGTAAGCGTACGGGTTAGGATTAGAGGACGGGTGAGGGTCAGGCTTCGGGGAAGGGTTAGGGTTAGGGTTCGGGCTAGGGTTAGGGTTAGGGGACGGGGACGGTTTAGGGTCCAAGGGAGGGTACGACAACGCTTTAGGGGGAGCGTACGCGTGAGGGTTAGGGTTAGTGTTAGCGTATTGGTTAGTATAAGGGGACGGATGAGGGTCAGGCTTCGGGGAAGGGTTAGGTTTAGGGTTCGGGCTAGGGTTCGGGTTAGGGGACAGGGACGGTTTAGGGTCCAGGGGAGGGTACGACAACGCTTTAGGGGGAGCGTACGTGTGAGGGCGCGGGTTAGTGTTAGCGTACGGTTTAGGGTTAGGGGAAGGGTCAGGGTCAGGCTTCGGGGAAGGGTTAGGGTTAGGGTTCGGGCTAGGGTTAGTGTTAGGGGACGGGGACGGTTTAGGGTCCAGGGGAGGGTACGAAAACACTTTAGGGGGAGCGTACATGTGAGGGCGTGGGTTAGTGTTAGCGTACGGGTTAGGATTAGGGGACGGCTGAGGGTCAGGCTTCGGGGAAGTGTTAGGGTTAGGGTTCGGGCTAGGGTTAGGGTTAGGGTACGGGGACGGTTTAGGGTCCAGGGGAGGGTACGACAATGCTTTAGGGGGAGCGTACGTGTGAGGGCGTGGGTTAGTGTTAGCGTACGGGTTAGGATTAGGGGACGGGTGAGGGTCAGGCTTCGGGGAAGGGTTAGGGTTAGGGTTCGGTCTAGGGTTAGGGTTAGGGAACGGGGACGGTTTAGGGTCCAGGGGAGGGTACGACAACGCTTAAGGGGGAGCATACGCGTGAGGGCGTGGGTTAGTGTTAGCGTACGGGTTAGGATTAGGGGACGGGTGAGGGTCAGGCTTCGGGGAAGGGTTAGGGTTAGGGTTCGGGCTAGGGTTAGGGTTAGGGGACGGGGACGGTTTAGGGTCCAGGGGAGGGTACGACAACGCTTTAGAGGGAGCGTACGTGTGAGGGTGCGGGTTAGTGTTAGCGTACGGGTTAGGATTAGGGGACGGGTGAGGGTCAGGCTTCGGGGAAGGGTTAGGGTTAGGGTTCAGGCTAGGGTTAGGGTTAGGGGACGGGGACGGTTTAGGGTCCAGGGGAGGGTACGACAACGCTATAGGGGGAGCGTACGTGTGAGGGCGCGGGTTAGTGTAAGCGTACGGGTTAGGATTAGAGGACGGGTGAGTGTCAGGCTTCGGGGAAGGGTTAGGTTTAGGGTTCGGGCTAGGGTTAGGGTTAGGGGACTGGGACGGTTTAGGGTCCAGGGGAGGGTACGACAACGCATTAGGGGGAGCGTACGTGTGAGGGCGCGGGTTAGTGTTAGCATACGGGTTAGGATTAGGGGACAGGTGAGGGTCAGGCTTCGGGGAAGGGTTAGGGTTAGGGTTCGGACTAGGGTTAGGGTTAGGGGACGGGGACGGTTTAGGGTCCAGGGGAGGGTACGACAACGCTTAAGGGGGAGCGTACTTGTGAGGGCGCGGGTTAGTGTTAGCGTACGGGTTAGTATTAGGGGACGGTTGAGGGTCAGGCTTCGGGGAAGTGTTAGTGTTAGGGTTCGGGCTAGGGTTAGGGTTAGGGGACAGGGACGGTTTAGGGTCTAAGGGAGAGTACGACAACGCTTTAGGGTGAGCGTACGCGTAAGGGTTAGGGTTAGTGTTAGCGTATTGGTTAGGATTAGGGGACGGATGAATGTCAGGCTTCGGGGAAGGGTTAGGTTTAGGGTTCGGGCTAGGGTTAGGGTTAGGGGACGGGGACGGTTTAGGGTCCAGGGGAGGGTACGACAACGCTTTAGGGGGAGCGTACGTGTGAGGGGGCGGGTTAGTGTTAGCGTACGGTTTAGGGTTAGGTGAAGGGTGAGGGTCAGGCTTCGGGGAAGGGTTAGGGTTAGGGTTCGGGCTAGGGTTAGTGTTAGGGGACGGGGACGGTTTAGGGTCCAGGGGAGGGTACGACAACGCTTTAGGGGGAGCGTACGTGTGAGGGCGCGGGTTAGTGTTAGCGTACGGGTTAGGATTAGGGGACGGGTGAGGGTCAGGCTTCGGGGAAGGGTTAGGGTTAGGGTTCGGGCTAGGGTTAGAGTTAGGGGACGGGGACGGTTTAGGATCCAGGGGAGGGTACGACAACGCTTTAGGGGGAGCGTACGTGTGAGGGCGCGGGTTAGTGTTAGCGTACGGTTTAGGATTAGGGGACGAGTGAGGGTCAGGCTTCGGGGAAGGGTTAGGGTTAGGGTTCGGGCTAGGGTTAATGTTAGGGGACGGGGACGGTTTAGGGTCCAGGGGAGGGTACGACATCGCTTTAGGGGGAGCGTACGCGTGAGGGCGCGGGTTAGTGTTAGCGTACGGGTTAGGATTAGGGGACGAGTGAGGGTCAGGCTTCGGGGAAGCGTTAGGGTTAGGGTTCGGGCTAGGTTTAGGGTTAGGGGACGGGGACTGTTTAGGGTCCAGGGGAGGGTACGACAACGCTAAAGGGGGAGCGTACGCGTGAGGGCGCGGGTTAGTGTTAGCGTACGGGTTAGGATTAGGGGACGGGTGAGTGTCAGGCTTCGGGGAAGGGTTAGGGTTAGGGTTCGGGCTAGGGTTAGGGTTAGGGGACGGGGACGGTTTAGGGTCCAGGGGAGGGTACGACAACGCTTTAGGGGGAGCGTACGTGTGAGGGCGTGGGTTAGTGTTAGCGTACGGTTTAGGATTAGGGGATGGGTGAGGTTCAGGCTTCGGGGAAGGGTTAGGGTTAGGGTTCGGGCTAGGGTTAGGGTTAGGGGACCGGGACGGTTTAGGGTCCAGGGGAGGGTACGACAACGCTTTAGAGGGAGCGTACGTGTGAGGGCACGGGTTAGTGTTAGCGTACGGGTTAGGATTAAGGGACGGGTGAGGGTCAGGCTTCGGGGAAGGGTTAGGGTTAGGGTTCGGGCTAGGGTTAGGGTTAGGGGACGGGGACGGTTTAGGGTCCAGGGGAGGGTACGACAACGCTTTAGGGGGAGCGTACGTGTGAGGGCGCGGGTTAGTGTTAGCGTACGGGTTAGGATTAGAGGACGGGTGAGGGTCAGGCTTCGGGGAAGGGTTAGGTTTAGGGTTCGGGCTAGGGTTAGGGTTAGGGGACGGGGACGGTTTAGGGTCCAGGGGAGGGTACGACAACGCTTTAGGGGGAGCGTACGTGTGAGGGCGCGGGTTAGTGTTAGCATACGGTTTAGGGTTAGGGGACGGGTGAGGGTCAGGCTTCGGGGAAGGGTTAGGGTTAGGGTTCGGGCTAGGGTTAGGGTTAGGGGACGGGGACGGTTTAGGGTCCAGGGGAGGGTACGACAACGCTTTAGGGGGAGCGTACATGTGAGGGCGCGGGTTAGTGTTAGCGTACGGGTTCGGATTAGGAGACGGGTGAGGGTCAGGCTTCGGGGAAGGGTTAGGGTTAGGGTTCGGGCTAGGGTTAGGGTTAGGGGACGGGGACGGTTTAGGGTCCAGGGGAGGGTACGAAAACGCTTTAGGGGGAGCGTACGTGTGAGGGCGCGGGTTAGTGTTAGCGTACGGGTTAGGATTAGGGGATGGGTGAGGGTCAGGCTTCGGGGAAGGGTTAGGGTTAGGGTTCGGGCTAGGGTTAGGGTTAGGGGACGGGGACGGTTTAGGGTCCAGGGGAGGGTACGACAACGCTTTAGGGGGAGCGTACGTGTGAGGGCGCGGGTTAGTGTTAGCGTACGGTTTAGGATTAGAGGACGGGTGAGGGTCAGGCTTCGGGGAAGGGTTAGGGTTAGGGTTCGGGCTAGGGTTATGGTTAGGGGATGGGGACGGTTTAGGGTCCAGGGGAGGGTACGACAACGCTTTAGGGGGAGCGTACGTGTGAGGGCGCGAGTTAGTGTTAGCGTATGGGTTAGTATAAGGGGACGGGTGAGGGTCAGGCTTCGGAAAGGGTTAGGTTTAGGGTTCGGGCTAGGGTTAGGGTTAGGGGACTGGGACGGTTTAGGGTCCAGGGGAGGGTACGACAACGCTTTAGGGGGAGCGTACGTGTGAGGGCGCGAGTTAGTGTTAGCGTATGGGTTAGTATAAGGGGACGGGTGAGGGTCAGGCTTCGGGAAGGGTTAGGTTTAGGGTTCGGGCTAGGGTTAGGATTAGGGGACGGGGACGGTTTAGGGTCCAGGGGAGGGTACGACAACGCTTTAGGGGGAGCGTACATGTGAGGGCGTGGGTTAGTGTTAGCATACGGCTTAGGATTAGGGGACGGGTGAGGGTCAGGCTTCGGGGAAGGGTTAGGGTTAGGGTTCGGGCTAGGGTTAGGGTTAGGGGACGGGGACGGTTTAGGGTCCAGGGGAGGGTACGACAACGCTTTAGGGGGAGCGTACGTGTGAGGGCGCGGGTTAGTGTTAGCGTACGGGTTAGGATTAGGGGACGGGTGAGGGTCAGGCTTCGGGGAAGGGTTAGGGTTAGGGTTCGGGCTAGGGTTAGGGTTAGGGGACGGGGACGGTTTAGGTTCCAGGGGAGGGTACGACAACGCTTTAGGGGGAGCGTACGTGTGAGCGCGCGGGTAAGTGTTAGCGTACGGGTTAGGATTAGGGGACGGGTGAGGGTCAGGCTTCGGGGAAGGGTTAGGGTTAGGGTTCGGGCTAGGGTTAGGGTTAGGGGACGGGGATGGTTTAGGGTCCAGGGGAGGGTACGACAATGCTTTAGGGGTAGCGTACGTGTGAGGGCGTGGGTTAGTGTTAGCGTACGGGTTAGGGTTATGGGACGGTTGAGGGTCAGGCTTCGGGGAAGGGTTAGGGTTTCGGTTCGGGCTAGGGTTAGGGTTAGGGGACGGGGACGGTTTAGGGTCCAGGGGAGGGTACGACAACGCTTTAGGGGGAGCGTACGTGTGAGGGCGTGGGTTAGTGTTAGCGTACGGGTTAGGATTAGGGGACGGGTGAGGGTCAGGCTTCGGGGAAGGGTTAGGGTTAGGGTTCGGGCTAGGGTTAGGGTTAGGGGACGGGGACGGTTTAGGGTCCAGGGGAGGGTACGACAACGCTTTAGGGGGAGCGTACGTGTGAGGGCGCGGGTTAGTGTTAGCGTACGGGTTAGGATTAGGGGACGGGTGAGGGTCAGGCTTCGGGGAAGGGTTAGGGTTAGGGCTCGGGCTAGGGTTAGGGTTAGGGTACGGGGACGGTTTAGGGTCCAGGGGAGGGTACGACAACGCTTTAGGGGGAGCGTACGTGTGAGGGCGCGGGTTAGTGTTAGCATACAGGTTAGGTTTAGTGGACGGGTGAGGGTCAAGCTTCGGGGAAGGGTTAGTGTTAGCGTTCGGGCTAGGGTTAGGGTTAGGGGACGAGGACGGTTTAGGGTCCAGGGGAGGGTACGACAACGCTTTAGGGGGAGCGTACGTGTGAGGGCGCGGGTTAGTGTTAGCGTACGGGTTAGGATTAGGGGACGGGTGAGGGTCAGGCTTCGGGGAAGTGTTAGGGTTAGGGTTCGGGCTAGGATTAGGGTTAGGGGACGGGGACGGTTTAGGGTCCAGGGGAGGGTACGACAACGCTTTAGGGGGAGCGTACATGTGAGGGCACGGGTTAGTGTTAGCGTACGTGTTCGGATTAGGGGACGGGTGAGGGTCAGGCTTCGGGGAAGGGTTAGGGTTAGGGTTCGGGCTAGGGTTAGGGTTAGGGGACGGGGACGGTTTAGGGTCCAGGGGAGGGTACGACAGCGCTTTAAGGGGAGCGTACGTATGAGGGCGCGGGTTAGTGTTAGCGTACGGGTTAGGATTAGGGGATGGGTGAGGGTCAGGCTTCGGGAAAGGGTTAGGGTTAGGGTTCGGGCTAGGGTTAGGGTTAGGGGACGGGGACGGTTTAGGGTCCAGGGGAGGGTAGCGAGAGCGCTTTAGGGGGAGCGTACGTGTGAGGGCGCGGGTTAGTGTTAGCGTATGGGTTAGGATTAGGGGACGGATGAGGGTCAGGCTTCGGTGAAGTGTTAGGGTTAGGGTTCGGCCTAGGTTTAGGGTTAGGGGACGGGGACGGTTTAGGGTCCAGGGGAGGGTACGACAGCGCTTTAGGGGGAGCGTACGTGTGAGGGCGCGGGTTAGTGTTAGCGTATGGGTTAGGATTAGGGGACGGATGAGGGTCAGGCTTCGGTGAAGTGTTAGGGTTAGGGTTTGGCCTAGGTTTAGGGTTAGGGGACGGGGACGGTTTAGGGTCCAGGGGAGGGTACGACAACGCTTTAGGGGGAGCGTATGTGTGAGGGCGCGGGTTAGTGTTAGCGTACGGGTTAGGATTAGGGGACGGTTGAGGGTCAGGCTTCGGGGAAGGGTTAGGCTTAGGGTTCGGGCTAGGGTTAGGTTTAGGGGACGGGGACGGTTTAGGGTCCGGGGGGGGTACGACAACGCTTTAGGGGGAGCGTACGTGTGAGGGCGCGGGTTAGTGTTAGCGTACGGGTTAGGATTAGGGGACGGGTGAGGGTCAGGCTTCGGGGAAGGGTTAGGCTTAGGGTTCGGGCTAGGGTTAGGGTTAGGGGACGGGGACGGTTTAGGGTCCAGGGGAGGGTACGACAACGCTTTAGGGGGAGCGTACGTGTGAGGGCGCGGGTTAGTGTTAGCGTACGGGTTAGGATTAGGGGACGGGTGAGGGTCAGGCTTCGGGGAAGGGTTAGGGTTAGGGTTCGGGCTAGGGTTAGGGTTAGGGGACGGGGACGGTTTAGGGTCCAGGGGAGGGTACGACAACGCTTTAGGGGGAGCGTACGTGTGAGGGCGCGGGTTAGTGTAAGCGTACGGGTTAGGATTAGAGGACGGGTGAGGGTCAGGCTTCGGGGAAGGGTTAGGGTTAGGGTTCGGGCTAGGGTTAGGGTTAGGGGACGGGGACGGTTTAGGGTCCAAGGGAGGGTACGACAACGCTTTAGGGGGAGCGTACGCGTGAGGGTTAGGGTTAGTGTTAGCGTATTGGTTAGTATAAGGGGACGGATGAGGGTCAGGCTTCGGGGAAGGTTTAGGTTTAGGGTTCGGGCTAGGGTTCGGGTTAGGGGACAGGGACGGTTTAGGGTCCAGGGGAGGGTACGACAACGCTTTAGGGGGAGCGTACGTGTGAGGGCGCGGGTTAGTGTTAGCGTACGGTTTAGGGTTAGGGGAAGGGTCAGGGTCAGGCTTCGGGGAAGGGTTAGGGTTAGGGTTCGGGCTAGGGTTAGTGTTAGGGGACGGGGACGGTTTAGGGTCCAGGGGAGGGTACGAAAACACTTTAGGGGGAGCGTACATGTGAGGGCGTGGGTTAGTGTTAGCGTACGGGTTAGGATTAGGGGACGGCTGAGGGTCAGGCTTCGGGGAAGTGTTAGGGTTAGGGTTCGGGCTAGGGTTAGGGTTAGGGTACGGGGACGGTTTAGGGTCCAGGGGAGGGTACGACAATGCTTTAGGGGGAGCGTACGTGTGAGGGCGTGGGTTAGTGTTAGCGTACGGGTTAGGATTAGGGGACGGGTGAGGGTCAGGCTTCGGGGAAGGGTTAGGGTTAGGGTTCGGTCTAGGGTTAGGGTTAGGGAACGGGGACGGTTTAGGGTCCAGGGGAGGGTACGACAACGCTTAAGGGGGAGCATACGCGTGAGGGCGTGGGTTAGTGTTAGCGTACGGGTTAGGATTAGGGGACGGGTGAGGGTCAGGCTTCGGGGAAGGGTTAGGGTTAGGGTTCGGGCTAGGGTTAGGGTTAGGGGACGGGGACGGTTTAGGGTCCAGGGGAGGGTACGACAACGCTTTAGAGGGAGCGTACGTGTGAGGGTGCGGGTTAGTGTTAGCGTACGGGTTAGGATTAGGGGACGGGTGAGGGTCAGGCTTCGGGGAAGGGTTAGGGTTAGGGTTCAGGCTAGGGTTAGGGTTAGGGGACGGGGACGGTTTAGGGTCCAGGGGAGGGTACGACAACGCTATAGGGGGAGCGTACGTGTGAGGGCGCGGGTTAGTGTAAGCGTACGGGTTAGGATTAGAGGACGGGTGAGTGTCAGGCTTCGGGGAAGGGTTAGGTTTAGGGTTCGGGCTAGGGTTAGGGTTAGGGGACTGGGACGGTTTAGGGTCCAGGGGAGGGTACGACAACGCATTAGGGGGAGCGTACGTGTGAGGGCGCGGGTTAGTGTTAGCATACGGGTTAGGATTAGGGGACAGGTGAGGGTCAGGCTTCGGGGAAGGGTTAGGGTTAGGGTTCGGACTAGGGTTAGGGTTAGGGGACGGGGACGGTTTAGGGTCCAGGGGAGGGTACGACAACGCTTAAGGGGGAGCGTACTTGTGAGGGCGCGGGTTAGTGTTAGCGTACGGGTTAGTATTAGGGGACGGTTGAGGGTCAGGCTTCGGGGAAGTGTTAGTGTTAGGGTTCGGGCTAGGGTTAGGGTTAGGGGACAGGGACGGTTTAGGGTCTAAGGGAGGGTACGACAACGCTTTAGGGTGAGCGTACGCGTGAGGGTTAGGGTTAGTGTTAGCGTATTGGTTAGGATTAGGGGACGGATGAATGTCAGGCTTCGGGGAAGGGTTAGGTTTAGGGTTCGGGCTAGGGTTAGGGTTAGGGGACGGGGACGGTTTAGGGTCCAGGGGAGGGTACGACAACGCTTTAGGGGGAGCGTACGTGTGAGGGGGCGGGTTAGTGTTAGCGTACGGTTTAGGGTTAGGTGAAGGGTGAGGGTCAGGCTTCGGGGAAGGGTTAGGGTTAGGGTTCGGGCTAGGGTTAGTGTTAGGGGACGGGGACGGTTTAGGGTCCAGGGGAGGGTACGACAACGCTTTAGGGGGAGCGTACGTGTGAGGGCGCGGGTTAGTGTTAGCGTACGGGTTAGGATTAGGGGACGGGTGAGGGTCAGGCTTCGGGGAAGGGTTAGGGTTAGGGTTCGGGCTAGGGTTAGAGTTAGGGGACGGGGACGGTTTAGGATCCAGGGGAGGGTACGACAACGCTTTAGGGGGAGCGTACGTGTGAGGGCGCGGGTTAGTGTTAGCGTACGGTTTAGGATTAGGGGACGAGTGAGGGTCAGGCTTCGGGGAAGGGTTAGGGTTAGGGTTCGGGCTAGGGTTAATGTTAGGGGACGGGGACGGTTTAGGGTCCAGGGGAGGGTACGACATCGCTTTAGGGGGAGCGTACGGGTGAGGGCGCGGGTTAGTGTTAGCGTACGGGTTAGGATTAGGGGACGAGTGAGGGTCAGGCTTCGGGGAAGCGTTAGGGTTAGGGTTCGGGCTAGGTTTAGGGTTAGGGGACGGGGACTGTTTAGGGTCCAGGGGAGGGTACGACAACGCTAAAGGGGGAGCGTACGCGTGAGGGCGCGGGTTAGTGTTAGCGTACGGGTTAGGATTAGGGGACGGGTGAGTGTCAGGCTTCGGGGAAGGGTTAGGGTTAGGGTTCGGGCTAGGGTTAGGGTTAAGGGACGGGGACGGTTTAGGGTCCAGGGGAGGGTACGACAACGCTTTAGGGGGAGCGTACGTGTGAGGGCGTGGGTTAGTGTTAGCGTACGGGTTAGGATTAGGGGATGGGTGAGGTTCAGGCTTCGGGGAAGGGTTAGGGTTAGGGTTCGGGCTAGGGTTAGGGTTAGGGGACGGGGACGGTTTAGGGTCCAGGGGAGGGTACGACAACGCTTTAGAGGGAGCGTACGTGTGAGGGCACGGGTTAGTGTTAGCGTACGGGTTAGGATTAAGGGACGGGTGAGGGTCAGGCTTCGGGGAAGGGTTAGGGTTAGGGTTCGGGCTAGGGTTAGGGTTAGGGGACGGGGACGGTTTAGGGTCCAGGGGAGGGTACGACAACGCTTTAGGGGGAGCGTACGTGTGAGGGCGCGGGTTAGTGTTAGCGTACGGGTTAGGATTAGAGGACGGGTGAGGGTCAGGCTTCGGGGAAGGGTTAGGTTTAGGGTTCGGGCTAGGGTTAGGGTTAGGGGACGGGGACGGTTTAGGGTCCAGGGGAGGGTACGACAACGCTTTAGGGGGAGCGTACGTGTGAGGGCGCGGGTTAGTGTTAGCGTACGGTTTAGGGTTAGGGGACGGGTGAGGGTCAGGCTTCGGGGAAGGGTTAGGGTTAGGGTTCGGGCTAGGGTTAGGGTTAGGGGACGGGGACGGTTTAGGGTCCAGGGGAGGGTACGACAACGCTTTAGGGGGAGCGTACATGTGAGGGCGCGGGTTAGTGTTAGCGTACGGGTTCGGATTAGGAGACGGGTGAGGGTCAGGCTTCGGGGAAGGGTTAGGGTTAGGGTTCGGGCTAGGGTTAGGGTTAGGGGACGGGGACGGTTTAGGGTCCAGGGGAGGGTACGAAAACGCTTTAGGGGGAGCGTACGTGTGAGGGCGCGGGTTAGTGTTAGCGTACGGGTTAGGATTAGGGGATGGGTGAGGGTCAGGCTTCGGGGAAGGGTTAGGGTTAGGGTTCGGGCTAGGGTTAGGGTTAGGGGACGGGGACGGTTTAGGGTCCAGGGGAGGGTACGACAACGCTTTAGGGGGAGCGTACGTGTGAGGGCGCGGGTTAGTGTTAGCGTACGGTTTAGGATTAGAGGACGGGTGAGGGTCAGGCTTCGGGGAAGGGTTAGGGTTAGGGTTCGGGCTAGGGTTATGGTTAGGGGATGGGGACGGTTTAGGGTCCAGGGGAGGGTACGACAACGCTTTAGGGGGAGCGTACGTGTGAGGGCGCGAGTTAGTGTTAGCGTATGGGTTAGTATAAGGGGACGGGTGAGGGTCAGGCTTCGGAAAGGGTTAGGTTTAGGGTTCGGGCTAGGGTTAGGGTTAGGGGACTGGGACGGTTTAGGGTCCAGGGGAGGGTACGACAACGCTTTAGGGGGAGCGTACGTGTGAGGGCGCGAGTTAGTGTTAGCGTATGGGTTAGTATAAGGGGACGGGTGAGGGTCAGGCTTCGGGAAGGGTTAGGTTTAGGGTTCGGGCTAGGGTTAGGATTAGGGGACGGGGACGGTTTAGGGTCCAGGGGAGGGTACGACAACGCTTTAGGGGGAGCGTACATGTGAGGGCGTGGGTTAGTGTTAGCATACGGCTTAGGATTAGGGGACGTGTGAGGGTCAGGCTTCGGGGAAGGGTTAGGGTTAGGGTTCGGGCTAGGGTTAGGGTTAGGGGACGGGGACGGTTTAGGGTCCAGGGGAGGGTACGACAACGCTTTAGGGGGAGCGTACGTGTGAGGGCGCGGGTTACTGTTAGCGTACGGGTTAGGATTAGGGGACGGGTGAGGGTCAGGCTTCGGGGAAGGGTTAGGGTTAGGGTTCGGGCTAGGGTTAGGGTTAGGGGACGGGGACGGTTTAGGTTCCAGGGGAGGGTACGACAACGCTTTAGGGGGAGCGTACGTGTGAGCGCGCGGGTAAGTGTTAGCGTACGGGTTAGGATTAGGGGACGGGTGAGGGTCAGGCTTCGGGGAAGGGTTAGGGTTAGGGTTCGGGCTAGGGTTAGGGTTAGGAGACGGGGATGGTTTAGGGTCCAGGGGAGGGTACGACAATGCTTTAGGGGTAGCGTACGTGTGAGGGCGTGGGTTAGTGTTAGCGTACGGGTTAGGGTTATGGGACGGTTGAGGGTCAGGCTTCGGGGAAGGGTTAGGGTTTCGGTTCGGGCTAGGGTTAGGGTTAGGGGACGGGGACTGTTTAGGGTCCAGGGGAGGGTACGACAACGCTTTAGGGGGAGCGTACGTGTGAGGGCGCGGGTTAGTGTTAGCGTACGGGTTAGGATTAGGGGACGGGTGAGGGTCAGGCTTCGGGGAAGGGTTAGGGTTAGGGTTCGGGCTAGGGTTAGGGTTAGGGGACGGGGACGGTTTAGGGTCCAGGGGAGGGTACGACAACGCTTTAGGGGGAGCGTACGTGTGAGGGCGCGGGTTAGTGTTAGCGTACGGGTTAGGATTAGGGGACGGGTGAGGGTCAGGCTTCGGGGAAGGGTTAGGGTTAGGGCTCGGGCTAGGGTTAGGGTTAGGGTACGGGGACGGTTTAGGGTCCAGGGGAGGGTACGACAACGCTTTAGGGGGAGCGTACGTGTGAGGGCGCGGGTTAGTGTTAGCATACAGGTTAGGTTTAGTGGACGGGTGAGGGTCAAGCTTCGGGGAAGGGTTAGGGTTAGCGTTCGGGCTAGGGTTAGGGTTAGGGGACGAGGACGGTTTAGGGTCCAGGGGAGGGTACGACAACGCTTTAGGGGGAGCGTACGTGTGAGGGCGCGGGTTAGTGTTAGCGTACGGGTTAGGATTAGGGGACGGGTGAGGGTCAGGCTTCGGGGAAGTGTTAGGGTTAGGGTTCGGGCTAGGATTAGGGTTAGGGGACGGGGACGGTTTAGGGTCCAGGGGAGGGTACGACAACGCTTTAGGGGGAGCGTACATGTGAGGGCACGGGTTAGTGTTAGCGTACGTGTTCGGATTAGGGGACGGGTGAGGGTCAGGCTTCGGGGAAGGGTTAGGGTTAGGGTTCGGGCTAGGGTTAGGGTTAGGGGACGGGGACGGTTTAGGGTCCAGGGGAGGGTACGACAGCGCTTTAAGGGGAGCGTACGTATGAGGGCGCGGGTTAGTGTTAGCGTACGGGTTAGGATTAGGGGATGGGTGAGGGTCAGGCTTCGGGAAAGGGTTAGGGTTAGGGTTCGGGCTAGGGTTAGGGTTAGGGGACGGGGACGGTTTAGGGTCCAGGGGAGGGTAGCGAGAGCGCTTTAGGGGGAGCGTACGTGTGAGGGCGCGGGTTAGTGTTAGCGTATGGGTTAGGATTAGGGGACGGATGAGGGTCAGGCTTCGGTGAAGTGTTAGGGTTAGGGTTCGGCCTAGGTTTAGGGTTAGGGGACGGGGACGGTTTAGGGTCCAGGGGAGGGTACGACAGCGCTTTAGGGGGAGCGTACGTGTGAGGGCGCGGGTTAGTGTTAGCGTATGGGTTAGGATTAGGGGACGGATGAGGGTCAGGCTTCGGTGAAGTGTTAGGGTTAGTGTTTGGCCTAGGTTTAGGGTTAGGGGACGGGGACGGTTTAGGGTCCAGGGGAGGGTACGACAACGCTTTAGGGGGAGCGTATGTGTGAGGGCGCGGGTTAGTGTTAGCGTACGGGTTAGGATTAGGGGACGGTTGAGGGTCAGGCTTCGGGGAAGGGTTAGGCTTAGGGTTCGGGCTAGGGTTAGGTTTAGGGGACGGGGACGGTTTAGGGTCTAGGGGGGGGTACGACAACGCTTTAGGGGGAGCGTACGTGTGAGGGCGCGGGTTAGTGTTAGCGTACGGGTTAGGATTAGGGGACGGGTGAGGGTCAGGCTTCGGGGAAGGGTTAGGCTTAGGGTTCGGGCTAGGGTTAGGGTTAGGGGACGGGGACGGTTTAGGGTCCAGGGGAGGGTACGACAACGCTTTAGGGGGAGCGTACGTGTGAGGGCGCGGGTTAGTGTTAGCGTACGGGTTAGGATTAGGGGACGGGTGAGGGTCAGGCTTCGGGGAAGGGTTAGGGTTAGGGTTCGGGCTAGGGTTAGGGTTAGGGGACGGGGACGGTTTAGGGTCCAGGGGAGGGTACGACAACGCTTTAGGGGGAGCGTACGTGTGAGGGCGCGGGTTAGTGTAAGCGTACGGGTTAGGATTAGAGGACGGGTGAGGGTCAGGCTTCGGGGAAGGGTTAGGGTTAGGGTTCGGGCTAGGGTTAGGGTTAGGGGACGGGGACGGTTTAGGGTCCAAGGGAGGGTACGACAACGCTTTAGGGGGAGCGTACGCGTGAGGGTTAGGGTTAGTGTTAGCGTATTGGTTAGTATAAGGGGACGGATGAGGGTCAGGCTTCGGGGAAGGGTTAGGTTTAGGGTTCGGGCTAGGGTTCGGGTTAGGGGACAGGGACGGTTTAGGGTCCAGGGGAGGGTACGACAACGCTTTAGGGGGAGCGTACGTGTGAGGGCGCGGGTTAGTGTTAGCGTACGGTTTAGGGTTAGGGGAAGGGTCAGGGTCAGGCTTCGGGGAAGGGTTAGGGTTAGGGTTTGGGCTAGGGTTAGTGTTAGGGGACGGGGACGGTTTAGGGTCCAGGGGAGGGTACGAAAACACTTTAGGGGGAGCGTACATGTGAGGGCGTGGGTTAGTGTTAGCGTACGGGTTAGGATTAGGGGACGGCTGAGGGTCAGGCTTCGGGGAAGTGTTAGGGTTAGGGTTCGGGCTAGGGTTAGGGTTAGGGTACGGGGACGGTTTAGGGTCCAGGGGAGGGTACGACAATGCTTTAGGGGGAGCGTACGTGTGAGGGCGTGGGTTAGTGTTAGCGTACGGGTTAGGATTAGGGGACGGGTGAGGGTCAGGCTTCGGGGAAGGGTTAGGGTTAGGGTTCGGTCTAGGGTTAGGGTTAGGGAACGGGGACGGTTTAGGGTCCAGGGGAGGGTACGACAACGCTTAAGGGGGAGCATACGCGTGAGGGCGTGGGTTAGTGTTAGCGTACGGGTTAGGATTAGAGGACGGGTGAGGGTCAGGCTTCGGGGAAGGGTTAGGGTTAGGGTTCGGGCTAGGGTTAGGGTTAGGGGACGGGGACGGTTTAGGGTCCAGGGGAGGGTACGACAACGCTTTAGGGGGAGCGTACATGTGAGGGCGCGGGTTAGTGTTAGCGTACGGGTTCGGATTAGGAGACGGGTGAGGGTCAGGCTTCGGGGAAGGGTTAGGGTTAGGGTTCGGGCTAGGGTTAGGGTTAGGGGACGGGGACGGTTTAGGGTCCAGGGGAGGGTACGAAAACGCTTTAGGGGGAGCGTACGTGTGAGGGCGCGGGTTAGTGTTAGCGTACGGGTTAGGATTAGGGGATGGGTGAGGGTCAGGCTTCGGGGAAGGGTTAGGGTTAGGGTTCGGGCTAGGGTTAGGGTTAGGGGACGGGGACGGTTTAGGGTCCAGGGGAGGGTACGACAACGCTTTAGGGGGAGCGTACGTGTGAGGGCGCGGGTTAGTGTTAGCGTACGGTTTAGGATTAGAGGACGGGTGAGGGTCAGGCTTCGGGGAAGGGTTAGGGTTAGGGTTCGGGCTAGGGTTATGGTTAGGGGATGGGGACGGTTTAGGGTCCAGGGGAGGGTACGACAACGCTTTAGGGGGAGCGTACGTGTGAGGGCGCGAGTTAGTGTTAGCGTATGGGTTAGTATAAGGGGACGGGTGAGGGTCAGGCTTCGGAAAGGGTTAGGTTTAGGGTTCGGGCTAGGGTTAGGGTTAGGGGACTGGGACGGTTTAGGGTCCAGGGGAGGGTACGACAACGCTTTAGGGGGAGCGTACGTGTGAGGGCGCGAGTTAGTGTTAGCGTATGGGTTAGTATAAGGGGACGGGTGAGGGTCAGGCTTCGGGAAGGGTTAGGTTTAGGGTTCGGGCTAGGGTTAGGATTAGGGGACGGGGACGGTTTAGGGTCCAGGGGAGGGTACGACAACGCTTTAGGGGGAGCGTACATGTGAGGGCGTGGGTTAGTGTTAGCATACGGCTTAGGATTAGGGGACGGGTGAGGGTCAGGCTTCGGGGAAGGGTTAGGGTTAGGGTTCGGGCTAGGGTTAGGGTTAGGGGACGGGACGGTTTAGGGTCCAGGGGAGGGTACGACAACGCTTTAGGGGGAGCGTACGTGTGAGGGCGCGGGTTAGTGTTAGCGTACGGGTTAGGATTAGGGGACGGGTGAGGGTCAGGCTTCGGGAAGGGTTAGGGTTAGGGTTCGGGCTAGGGTTAGGGTTAGGGGACGGGGACGGTTTAGGTTCCAGGGGAGGGTACGACAACGCTTTAGGGGGAGCGTACGTGTGAGCGCGCGGGTAAGTGTTAGCGTACGGGTTAGGATTAGGGGACGGGTGAGGGTCAGGCTTCGGGGAAGGGTTAGGGTTAGGGTTCGGGCTAGGGTTAGGGTTAGGGGACGGGGATGGTTTAGGGTCCAGGGGAGGGTACGACAATGCTTTAGGGGTAGCGTACGTGTGAGGGCGTGGGTTAGTGTTAGCGTACGGGTTAGGGTTATGGGACGGTTGAGGGTCAGGCTTCGGGGAAGGGTTAGGGTTTCGGTTCGGGCTAGGGTTAGGGTTAGGGGACGGGGACGGTTTAGGGTCCAGGGGAGGGTACGACAACGCTTTAGGGGGAGCGTACGTGTGAGGGCGTGGGTTAGTGTTAGCGTACGGGTTAGGATTAGGGGACGGGTGAGGGTCAGGCTTCGGGGAAGGGTTAGGGTTAGGGTTCGG